>NC_142541.1:7879500-8039000 GCF_056151865.1 Erythranthe guttata
GAATTTATTATTCTATAGGTACAAATTGATAATTAGGTGTCCATGAAGCAAAAATGATCAAAGAGTAAGAAAAGAGTTGCAATTAGGAAAATAAAATCAAAATAGAAGAGAGGATCCCTCAACATCTTCGGTAGTGTCCACGAACTCGAGCATAACTTTCTCATCCGGACTCCAAATCGGCTGGTTCCGGCAGCATTAGAAAGCTATTTCTGCTGGCTACAATTCCTGTCTAATGTCAAATTTCCAAATTCGGACTCGAACATGGTCAAAATTGGATTCCAACAGCGATCATTAAAATACCCGCTACATTTCGAGGACACGAATGCGCATCAAGAAACGTGCACAAAAACACTCGCTACAAAAGATACGCACATAAGTAAAAGTACAAAATCATGCATAAAATTACTCACGCAACACTGCATTCGCAAAGAGGATCATGAAAACACAAACTACAATCCCAGGACATTAATACAAATCAAAAACATGCACAAACACACTTGCTCAAATGGACATGTACAAGCATACATGTAAAAAAACATGCGCAAAAGTGCATTTGCAACAACGTTCTTAAAAACACGAAGTACAACACTAGGACTTTAATGCGCATAACCAAACAACAACAAAAACACAAGATACAAAAGATACAGTGGAGTGTAGAAATAACACTCAACGTTTACGTTTAGGTGGATTTTTTGATGGATTAATTTGTATTTCTGTTATAAATGGGGAATTTATTATTCTATAGGTACAAATTGATAATTAGGTGTCCATGAAGCAAAAATGATCAAAGAGTAAGAAAAGAGTTGCAATTAGGAAAATAAAATCAAAATAGAAGAGAGGATCCCTCAACATCTTTGGTAGTGTCCACGAACTCGAGCATAACTTTCTCATCCGGACTCCAAATCGGCTGGTTCCGGCAGCATTAGAAAGCTATTTCTGCTGGCTACAATTCCTGTCTAATGTCAAATTTCCAAATTCGGACTCGAACATGGTCAAAATTGGATTCCAACAGCGATCATGAAAATACCCGCTACAGTTCGAGGACACGAATGCGCATCAAGAAACGTGCACAAAAACACTCGCTACAAAAGATACGCACATAAGTAAAAGTACAAAATCATGCATAAAATTACTCACGCAACACTGCATTCGCAAAGAGGATCATGAAAACACAAACTACAATCCCAGGACATTAATACAAATCAAAAACATGCACAAACACACTAGCTCAAATGGACATGTACAAGCATACATGTAAAAAAACATGCGCAAAAGTGCATTTGCAACAACGTTCTTAAAAACACGAAGTACAACACTAGGACTTTAATGCGCATAACCAAACAACAACAAAAACACAAGATACAAAAGATACAGTGGAGTGTAGAAATAACATTCAACGTTTACGTTTAGGTGGATTTTTTGATGGATTAATTTATATTTCTGTTATAAATGGGGAATTTATTATTCTATAGGTACAAATTGATAATTAGGTGTCCATGAAGCAAAAATGATCAAAGAGTAAGAAAAGAGTTGCAATTAGGAAAATAAAATCAAAATAGAAGAGAGGATCCCTCAACATCTTTGGTAGTGTCCACGAACTCGAGCATAACTTTCTCATCCGGACTCCAAATCGGCTGGTTCCGGCAGCATTAGAAAGCTATTTCTGCTGGCTACAATTCCTTTCTAATGTCAAATTTCCAAATTCGGACTCGAACATGGTCAAAATTGGATTCCAACAGCGATCATGAAAATACCCGCTACAGTTCGAGGACACGAATGCGCATCAAGAAACGTGCACAAAAACACTCGCTACAAAAGATACGCACATAAGTAAAAGTACAAAATCATGCATAAAATTACTCACGCAACACTGCATTCGCAAAGAGGATCATGAAAACACAAACTACAATCCCAGGACATTAATACAAATCAAAAACATGCACAAACACACTAGCTCAAATGGACATGTACAAGCATACATGTAAAAAAACATGCGCAAAAGTGCATTTGCAACAACGTTCTTAAAAACACGAAGTACAACACTAGGACTTTAATGCGCATAACCAAACAACAACAAAAACACAAGATACAAAAGATACAGTGGAGTGTAGAAATAACATTCAACGTTTACGTTTAGGTGGATTTTTTGATGGATTAATTTATATTTCTGTTATAAATGGGGAATTTATTATTCTATAGGTACAAATTGATAATTAGGTGTCCATGAAGCAAAAATGATCAAAGAGTAAGAAAAGAGTTGCAATTAGGAAAATAAAATCAAAATAGAAGAGAGGATCCCTCAACATCTTCGGTAGTGTCCACGAACTCGAGCATAACTTTCTCATCCGGACTCCAAATCGGCTGGTTCCGGCAGCATTAGAAAGCTATTTCTGATGGCTACAATTCCTGTCTAATGTCAAATTTCCAAATTCGGACTCGAACATGGTCAAAATTGGATTCCAACAGCGATCATGAAAATACCCGCTACAGTTCGAGGACACGAATGCGCATCAAGAAACGTGCACAAAAACACTCGCTACAAAAGATACGCACATAAGTAAAAGTACAAAATCATGCATAAAATTACTCACGCAACACTGCATTCGCAAAGAGGATCATGAAAACACAAACTACAAGCCTAGGACATTAATACAAATCAAAAACATGCACAAACACACTAGCTCAAATTGACATGCACAAGCATACATGTAAAAAAACATGCGCAAAAGTGCATTTGCAACAACGTTCTTAAAAACACGAAGTACAACACTAGGACTTTAATGCGCATAACCAAACAACAACAAAAACACAAGATACAAAAGATACAGTGGAGTGTAGAAATAACACTCAACGTTTACGTTTAGGTGGATTTTTTGATGGATTAATTTATATTTCTGTTATAAATGGGGAATTTATTATTCTATGGGTACAAATTGATAATTAGGTGTCCATGAAGCAAAAATGATCAAAGAGTAAGAAAAGAGTTGCAATTAGGAAAATAAAATCAAAATAGAAGAGAGGATCCCTCAACATCTTCGGTAGTGTCCACGAACTCGAGCATAACTTTCTCATCCGGACTCCAAATCGGCTGGTTCCGGCAGGCATTAGAAAGCTATTTCTGATGGCTACAATTCCTGTCTAATGTCAAATTTCCAAATTCGGACTCGAACATGGTCAAAATTGGATTCCAACAGCGATCATGAAAATACCCGCTACAGTTCGAGGACACGAATGCGCATCAAGAAACGTGCACAAAAACACTCGCTACAAAAGATACGCACATAAGTAAAAGTACAAAATCATGCATAAAATTACTCACGCAACACTGCATTCGCAAAGAGGATCATGAAAACACAAACTACAATCCCAGGACATTAATACAAATCAAAAACATGCACAAACACACTCGCTCAAATGGACATGCACAAGCATACATGTAAAAAAACATGCGCAAAAGTGCATTTGCAACAACGTTCTTAAAAACACGAAGTACAACACTAGGACTTTAATGCGCATAACCAAACAACAACAAAAACACAAGATACAAAAGATACAGTGGAGTGTAGAAATAACACTCAACGTTTACGTTTAGGTGGATTTTTTGATGGATTAATTTATATTTCTGTTATAAATGGGGAATTTATTATTCTATGGGTACAAATTGATAATTAGGTGTCCATGAAGCAAAAATGATCAAAGAGTAAGAAAAGAGTTGCAATTAGGAAAATAAAATCAAAATAGAAGAGAGGATCCCTCAACATCTTCGGTAGTGTCCACGAACTCGAGCATAACTTTCTCATCCGGACTCCAAATCGGCTGGTTCCGGCAGCATTAGAAAGCTATTTCTGCTGGCTACAATTCCTGTCTAATGTCAAATTTCCAAATTCGGACTCGAACATGGTCAAAATTGGATTCCAACAGCGATCATGAAAATACCCGCTACAGTTCGAGGACACGAATGCGCATCAAGAAACGTGCACAAAAACACTCGCTACAAAAGATACGCCATAAGTAAAAGTACAAAATCATGCATAAAATTACTCACGCAACACTGCATTCGCAAAGAGGATCATGAAAACACAAACTACAATCCTAGGACATTAATACAAATCAAAAACATGCACAAACACACTAGCTCAAATGGACATGTACAAGCATACATGTAAAAAAACATGCGCAAAAGTGCATTTGCAACAACGTTCTTAAAAACACGAAGTACAACACTAGGACTTTAATGCGCATAACCAAACAACAACAAAAACACAAGATACAAAAGATACTGTGGAGTGTAGAAATAACATTCAACGTTTACGTTTACGTGGATTTTTTGATGGATAAATTTATATTTCTGTTATAAATGGGGAATTTATTATTCTATAGGTACAAATTGATAATTAGGTGTCCATGAAGCAAAAATGATCAAAGAGTAAGAAAAGAGTTGCAATTTGGAAAATAAAATCAAAATAGAAGAGAGGATCCCTCAACATCTTCGGTAGTGTCCACGAAGTCGAGCATAACTTTCTCATCCGGACTCCAAATCGACTGGTTCCGGCAGCATTAGAAAGCTATTTCAGCTGGCTACAATTCCTGTCTAATGTCAAATTTCCAAATTCGGACTCGAACATGGTCAAAATTGGATTCCAACAGCGATCATGAAAATACCCGCTACAGTTCGAGGACACGAATGCGCATCAAGAAACGTGCACAAAAACACTCGCTACAAAAGATACGCACATAAGTAAAAGTACAAAATCATGCACAAAATTACTCACGCAACACTGCATTCGCAAAGAGGATCATGAAAACACAAACTACAATCCCAGGACATTAATACAAATAAAAAACATGCACAAACACACTCGCTCAAATGGACATGCACAAGCATACATGTAAAAAAACATGCGCAAAAGTGCATTTGCAACAACGTTCTTAAAAACACGAAGTACAACACTAGGACTTTAATGCGCATAACCAAACAACAGCAAAAACACAAGATACAAAAGATACAGTGGAGTGTAGAAATAACACTCAACGTTTACGTTTACGTGGATTTTTTGATGGATTAATTTATATTTCTGTTATAAATGGGGAATTTATTATTCTATAGGTACAAATTGATAATTAGGTGTCCATGAAGCAAAAATGATCAAAGAGTAAGAAAAGAGTTGCAATTAGGAAAATAAAATCAAAATAGAAGAGAGGATCCCTCAACATCTTCGGTAGTGTCCACGAAGTCGAGCATAACTTTCTCATCCGGACTCCAAATCGGCTGGTTCCGGCGGCATTAGAAAGCTATTTCAGCTGGCTACAATTCCTGTCTAATGTCAAATTTCCAAATTCGGACTCGAACATGGTCAAAATTGGATTCCAACAGCGATCATGAAAATACCCGCTACAGTTCGAGGACACGAATGCGCATCAAGAAACGTGCACAAAAACACTCGCTACAAAAGATACGCACATAAGTAAAAGTACAAAATCATGCACAAAATTACTCACGCAACACTGCATTCGCAAAGAGGATCATGAAAACACAAACTACAATCCTAGGACATTAATACAAATCAACAAACATGCACAAACACACTCGCTCAAATGGACATGCACAAGCATACATGTAAAAAAACATGCGCAAAAGTGCATTCGCAACAACGTTCTTAAAAACACGAAGTACAACACTAGGACTTTAATGCGCATAACCAAACAACAGCAAAAACACAAGATACAAAAGATACAGTGGAGTGTAGAAATAACACTCAACGTTTACGTTTACGTGGATTTTTTGATGGATTAATTTATATTTCTGTTATAAATGGGGAATTTATTATTCTATAGGTACAAATTGATAATTAGGTGTCCATGAAGCAAAAATGATCAAAGAGTAAGAAAAGAGTTGCAATTAGGAAAATAAAATCAAAATAGAAGAGAGGATCCCTCAACATCTTCGGTAGTGTCCACGAAGTCGAGCATAACTTTCTCATCCGGACTCCAAATCGACTGGTTCCGGCGGCATTAGAAAGCTATTTCAGCTGGCTACAATTCCTGTCTAATGTCAAATTTCCAAATTCGGACTCGAACATGGTCAAAATTGGATTCCAACAGCGATCATGAAAATACCCGCTCCAGTTCGAGGACACGAATGCGCATCAAGAAACGTGCACAAAAACACTCGCTACAAAAGATACGCACATAAGTAAAAGTACAAAATCATGCACAAAATTACTCACGCAAAACTGCATTCGCAAAGAGGATCATGAAAACACAAACTACAATCCTAGGACATTAATACAAATCAACAAACATGCACAAACACACTCGCTCAAATGGACATGCACAAGCATACATGTAAAAAAACATGCGCAAAAGTGCATTCGCAACAACGTTCTTAAAAACACGAAGTACAAAACTAGGACTTTAATGCGCATAGCCAAACAACAGCAAAAACACAAGATACAAAAGATACAGTGGAGTGTAGAAATAACACTCAACGTTTACGTTTACGTGGATTTTTTGATGGATTAATTTATATTTCTGTTTTAATTGGTGGATTTAGTATTCTATAGGTACAAATTGATAATTAGGTGTCCATGAAGCAAAAATGATCAAAGAGTAAGAAAAGAGTTGCAATTAGGAAAATAAAATCAAAATAGAAGAGAGGATCCCTCAACATCTTCGGTAGTGTCCACGAAGTCGAGCATAACTTTCTCATCCGGACTCCAAATCGACTGGTTCCGGCGGCATTAGAAAGCTATTTCAGCTGGCTACAATTCCTGTCTAATGTCAAATTTCCAAATTCGGACTCGAACATGGTCAAAATTGGATTCCAACAGCGATCATGAAAATACCCGCTACAGTTCGAGGACACGAATGCGCATCAAGAAACGTGCACAAAAAAACTCGCTACAAAAGATACGCACATAAGTAAAAGTACAAAATCATGCACAAAATTACTCACGCAAAACTGCATTCGCAAAGAGGATCATGAAAACACAAACTACAAGCCTAGGACATTAATACAAATCAACAAACATGCTCAAACACACTCGCTCAAATGGACATGCACAAGCATACATGTAAAAAAACATGCGCAAAAGTGCATTCGCAACAACGTTCTAAAAAACACGAAGTACAACACTAGGACTTTAATGCGCATAGCCAAACAACAGCAAAAACACAAGATACAAAAGATACAGTGGAGTGTAGAAATAACACTCGACGTTTACGTTTACGTGGATTTTTTGATGGATTAATTTATATTTCTGTTATAATTGGTGGATTTATTATTCTATAGGTACAAATTGATAATTAGGTGTCCATGAAGCAAAAATGATCAAAGAGTAAGAAAAGAGTTGCAATTAGGAAAATAAAATCAAAATAGAAGAGAGGATCCCTCAACATCTTCGGTAGTGTCCACGAAGTCGAGCATAACTTTCTCATCCGGACTCCAAATCGACTGGTTCCGGCGGCATTAGAAAGCTATTTCAGCTGGCTACAATTCCTGTCTAATGTCAAATTTCCAAATTCGGACTCGAACATGGTCAAAATTGGATTCCAACAGCGATCATGAAAATACCCGCTCCAGTTCGAGGACACGAATGCGCATCAAGAAACGTGCACAAAAACACTCGCTACAAAAGATACGCACATAAGTAAAAGTACAAAATCATGCACAAAATTACTCACGCAAAACTGCATTCGCAAAGAGGATCATGAAAACACAAACTACAATCCTAGGACATTAATACAAATCAACAAACATGCACAAACACACTCGCTCAAATGGACATGCACAAGCATACATGTAAAAAAACATGCGCAAAAGTGCATTCGCAACAACGTTCTTAAAAACACGAAGTACAACACTAGGACTTTAATGCGCATAACCAAACAACAGCAAAAACACAAGATACAAAAGATACAGTGGAGTGTAGAAATAACACTCAACGTTTACGTTTACGTGGATTTTTTGATGGATTAATTTATATTTCTGTTTTAATTGGTGGATTTAGTATTCTATAGGTACAAATTGATAATTAGGTGTCCATGAAGCAAAAATGATCAAAGAGTAAGAAAAGAGTTGCAATTAGGAAAATAAAATCAAAATAGAAGAGAGGATCCCTCAACATCTTCGGTAGTGTCCACGAAGTCGAGCATAACTTTCTCATCCGGACTCCAAATCGACTGGTTCTGGCGGCATTAGAAAGCTATTTCAGCTGGCTACAATTCCTGTCTAATGTCAAATTTCCAAATTCGGACTCGAACATGGTCAAAATTGGATTCCAACAGCGATCATGAAAATACCCGCTACAGTTCGAGGACACGAATGCGCATCAAGAAACGTGCACAAAAAAACTCGCTACAAAAGATACGCACATAAGTAAAAGTACAAAATCATGCACAAAATTACTCACGCAAAACTGCATTCGCAAAGAGGATCATGAAAACACAAACTACAAGCCTAGGACATTAATACAAATCAACAAACATGCACAAACACACTCGCTCAAATGGACATGCACAAGCATACATGTAAAAAAACATGCGCAAAAGTGCATTCGCAACAACGTTCTAAAAAACACGAAGTACAACACTAGGACTTTAATGCGCATAGCCAAACAACAGCAAAAACACAAGATACAAAAGATACAGTGGAGTGTAGAAATAACACTCGACGTTTACGTTTACGTGGATTTTTTGATGGATTAATTTATATTTCTGTTATAATTGGTGGATTTATTATTCTATAGGTACAAATTGATAATTAGGTGTCCATGAAGCAAAAATGATCAAAGAGTAAGAAAAGAGTTGCAATTAGGAAAATAAAATCAAAATAGAAGAGAGGATCCCTCAACATCTTCGGTAGTGTCCACGAAGTCGAGCATAACTTTCTCATCCGGACTCCAAATCGACTGGTTTCGGCGGCATTAGAAAGCTATTTCAGCTGGCTACAATTCCTGTCTAATGTCAAATTTCCAAATTCGGACTCGAACATGGTCAAAATTGGATTCCAACAGCGATCATGAAAATACCCGCTCCAGTTCGAGGACACGAATGCGCATCAAGAAACGTGCACAAAAACACTCGCTACAAAAGATACGCACATAAGTAAAAGTACAAAATCATGCACAAAATTACTCACGCAAAACTGCATTCGCAAAAAGGATCATGAAAACACAAACTACAAGCCTAGGACATTAATACAAATCAACAAACATGCACAAACACACTCGCTCAAATGGACATGCACAAGCGTACATGTAAAAAAACATGCGCAAAAGTGCATTCGCAACAACGTTCTTAAAAACACGAAGTACAACACTAGGACTTTAATGCGCATAACCAAACAACAGCAAAAACACAAGATACAAAAGATACAGTGGAGTGTAGAAATAACACTCAACGTTTACGTTTACGTGGATTTTTTGATGGATTAATTTATATTTCTGTTATAAATGGGGAATTTATTATTCTATAGGTACAAATTGATAATTAGGTGTCCATGAAGCAAAAATGATCAAAGAGTAAGAAAAGAGTTGCAATTAGGAAAATAAAATCAAAATAGAAGAGAGGATCCCTCAACATCTTCGGTAGTGTCCACGAAGTCGAGCATAACTTTCTCATCCGGACTCCAAATCGACTGGTTTTGGCGGCATTAGAAAGCTATTTCAGCTGGCTACAATTCCTGTCTAATGTCAAATTTCCAAATTCGGACTCGAACATGGTCAAAATTGGATTCCAACAGCGATCATGAAAATACCCGCTACAGTTCGAGGACACGAATGCGCATCAAGAAACGTGCACAAAAACACTCGCTACAAAAGATACGCACATAAGTAAAAGTACAAAATCATGCACAAAATTACTCACGCAAAACTGCATTCGCAAAGAGGATCATGAAAACACAAACTACAAGCCTAGGACATTAATACAAATCAACAAACATGCACAAACACACTCGCTCAAATGGACATGCACAAGCGTACATGTAAAAAAACATGCGCAAAAGTGCATTCGCAACAACGTTCTTAAAAACACGAAGTACAACACTAGGACTTTAATGCGCATAACCAAACAACAGCAAAAACACAAGATACAAAAGATACAGTGGAGTGTAGAAATAACACTCAACGTTTACGTTTACGTGGATTTTTTGATGGATTAATTTATATTTCTGTTATAAATGGGGAATTTATTATTCTATAGGTACAAATTGATAATTAGGTGTCCATGAAGCAAAAATGATCAAAGAGTAAGAAAAGAGTTGCAATTAGGAAAATAAAATCAAAATAGAAGAGAGGATCCCTCAACATCTTCGGTAGTGTCCACGAAGTCGAGCATAACTTTCTCATCCGGACTCCAAATCGACTGGTTCCGGCGGCATTAGAAAGCTATTTCAGCTGGCTACAATTCCTGTCTAATGTCAAATTTCCAAATTCGGACTCGAACATGGTCAAAATTGGATTCCAACAGCGATCATGAAAATACCCGCTACAGTTCGAGGACACGAATGCGCATCAAGAAACGTGCACAAAAACACTCGCTACAAAAGATACGCACATAAGTAAAAGTACAAAATCATGCACAAAATTACTCACGCAAAACTGCATTCGCAAAAAGGATCATGAAAACACAAACTACAAGCCTAGGACATTAATACAAATCAACAAACATGCACAAACACACTCGCTCAAATGGACATGCACAAGCGTACATGTAAAAAAACATGCGCAAAAGTGCATTCGCAACAACGTTCTTAAAAACACGAAGTACAACACTAGGACTTTAATGCGCATAACCAAACAACAGCAAAAACACAAGATACAAAAGATACAGTGGAGTGTAGAAATAACACTCAACGTTTACGTTTACGTGGATTTTTTGATGGATTAATTTATATTTCTGTTATAAATGGGGAATTTATTATTCTATAGGTACAAATTGATAATTAGGTGTCCATGAAGCAAAAATGATCAAAGAGTAAGAAAAGAGTTGCAATTAGGAAAATAAAATCAAAATAGAAGAGAGGATCCCTCAACATCTTCGGTAGTGTCCACGAAGTCGAGCATAACTTTCTCATCCGGACTCCAAATCGACTGGTTCCGGCGGCATTAGAAAGCTATTTCAGCTGGCTACAATTCCTGTCTAATGTCAAATTTCCAAATTCGGACTCGAACATGGTCAAAATTGGATTCCAACAGCGATCATGAAAATACCCGCTACAGTTCGAGGACACGAATGCGCATCAAGAAACGTGCACAAAAAAACTCGCTACAAAAGATACGCACATAAGTAAAAGTACAAAATCATGCACAAAATTACTCACGCAAAACTGCATTCGCAAAGAGGATCATGAAAACACAAACTACAATCCTAGGACATTAATACAAATCAACAAACATGCACAAACACACTCGCTCAAATGGACATGCACAAGCATACATGTAAAAAAACATGCGCAAAAGTGCATTCGCAACAACGTTCTTAAAAACACGAAGTACAACACTAGGACTTTAATGCGCATAACCAAACAACAGCAAAAACACAAGATACAAAAGATACAGTGGAGTGTAGAAATAACACTCAACGTTTACGTTTACGTGGATTTTTTGATGGATTAATTTATATTTCTGTTATAATTGGTGGATTTATTATTCTATAGGTACAAATTGATAATTAGGTGTCCATGAAGCAAAAATGATCAAAGAGTAAGAAAAGAGTTGCAATTAGGAAAATAAAATCAAAATAGAAGAGAGGATCCCTCAACATCTTCGGTAGTGTCCACGAAGTCGAGCATAACTTTCTCATCCGGACTCCAAATCGACTGGTTCCGGCGGCATTAGAAAGCTATTTCAGCTGGCTACAATTCCTGTCTAATGTCAAATTTCCAAATTCGGACTCGAACATGGTCAAAATTGGATTCCAACAGCGATCATGAAAATACCCGCTACAGTTCGAGGACACGAATGCGCATCAAGAAACGTGCACAAAAACACTCGCTACAAAAGATACGCACATAAGTAAAAGTACAAAATCATGCACAAAATTACTCACGCAAAACTGCATTCGCAAAAAGGATCATGAAAACACAAACTACAATCCTAGGACATTAATACAAATCAACAAACATGCACAAACACACTCGCTCAAATGGACATGCACAAGCGTACATGTAAAAAAACATGCGCAAAAGTGCATTCGCAACAACGTTCTTAAAAACACGAAGTACAACACTAGGACTTTAATGCGCATAACCAAACAACAGCAAAAACACAAGATACAAAAGATACAGTGGAGTGTAGAAATAACACTCAACGTTTACGTTTACGTGGATTTTTTGATGGATTAATTTATATTTCTGTTATAATGGGGAATTTATTATTCTATAGGTACAAATTGATAATTAGGTGTCCATGAAGCAAAAATGATCAAAGAGTAAGAAAAGAGTTGCAATTAGGAAAATAAAATCAAAATAGAAGAGAGGATCCCTCAACATCTTCGGTAGTGTCCACGAAGTCGAGCATAACTTTCTCATCCGGACTCCAAATCGACTGGTTCCGGCGGCATTAGAAAGCTATTTCAGCTGGCTACAATTCCTGTCTAATGTCAAATTTCCAAATTCGGACTCGAACATGGTCAAAATTGGATTCCAACAGCGATCATGAAAATACCCGCTACAGTTCGAGGACACGAATGCGCATCAAGAAACGTGCACAAAAAAACTCGCTACAAAAGATACGCACATAAGTAAAAGTACAAAATCATGCACAAAATTACTCACGCAAAACTGCATTCGCAAAAAGGATCATGAAAACACAAACTACAATCCTAGGACATTAATACAAATCAACAAACATGCACAAACACACTCGCTCAAATGGACATGCACAAGCATACATGTAAAAAAACATGCGCAAAAGTGCATTCGCAACAACGTTCTTAAAAACACGAAGTACAACACTAGGACTTTAATGCGCATAACCAAACAACAGCAAAAACACAAGATACAAAAGATACAGTGGAGTGTAGAAATAACACTCAACGTTTACGTTTACGTGGATTTTTTGATGGATTAATTTATATTTCTGTTATAATTGGTGGATTTATTATTCTATAGGTACAAATTGATAATTAGGTGTCCATGAAGCAAAAATGATCAAAGAGTAAGAAAAGAGTTGCAATTAGGAAAATAAAATCAAAATAGAAGAGAGGATCCCTCAACATCTTCGGTAGTGTCCACGAAGTCGAGCATAACTTTCTCATCCGGACTCCAAATCGACTGGTTCCGGCGGCATTAGAAAGCTATTTCAGCTGGCTACAATTCCTGTCTAATGTCAAATTTCCAAATTCGGACTCGAACATGGTCAAAATTGGATTCCAACAGCGATCATGAAAATACCCGCTACAGTTCGAGGACACGAATGCGCATCAAGAAACGTGCACAAAAACACTCGCTACAAAAGATACGCACATAAGTAAAAGTACAAAATCATGCACAAAATTACTCACGCAAAACTGCATTCGCAAAAAGGATCATGAAAACACAAACTACAATCCTAGGACATTAATACAAATCAACAAACATGCACAAACACACTCGCTCAAATGGACATGCACAAGCGTACATGTAAAAAAACATGCGCAAAAGTGCATTCGCAACAACGTTCTTAAAAACACGAAGTACAACACTAGGACTTTAATGCGCATAACCAAACAACAGCAAAAACACAAGATACAAAAGATACAGTGGAGTGTAGAAATAACACTCAACGTTTACGTTTACGTGGATTTTTTGATGGATTAATTTATATTTCTGTTATAATTGGGGATTTATTATTCTATAGGTACAAATTGATAATTAGGTGTCCATGAAGCAAAAATGATCAAAGAGTAAGAAAAGAGTTGCAATTAGGAAAATAAAATCAAAATAGAAGAGAGGATCCCTCAACATCTTCGGTAGTGTCCACGAAGTCGAGCATAACTTTCTCATCCGGACTCCAAATCGACTGGTTCCGGCGGCATTAGAAAGCTATTTCAGCTGGCTACAATTCCTGTCTAATGTCAAATTTCCAAATTCGGACTCGAACATGGTCAAAATTGGATTCCAACAGCGATCATGAAAATACCCGCTACAGTTCGAGGACACGAATGCGCATCAAGAAACGTGCACAAAAAAACTCGCTACAAAAGATACGCACATAAGTAAAAGTACAAAATCATGCACAAAATTACTCACGCAAAACTGCATTCGCAAAAAGGATCATGAAAACACAAACTACAATCCTAGGACATTAATACAAATCAACAAACATGCACAAACACACTCGCTCAAATGGACATGCACAAGCATACATGTAAAAAAACATGCGCAAAAGTGCATTCGCAACAACGTTCTTAAAAACACGAAGTACAACACTAGGACTTTAATGCGCATAACCAAACAACAGCAAAAACACAAGATACAAAAGATACAGTGGAGTGTAGAAATAACACTCAACGTTTACGTTTACGTGGATTTTTTGATGGATTAATTTATATTTCTGTTATAATTGGTGGATTTATTATTCTATAGGTACAAATTGATAATTAGGTGTCCATGAAGCAAAAATGATCAAAGAGTAAGAAAAGAGTTGCAATTAGGAAAATAAAATCAAAATAGAAGAGAGGATCCCTCAACATCTTCGGTAGTGTCCACGAAGTCGAGCATAACTTTCTCATCCGGACTCCAAATCGACTGGTTCCGGCGGCATTAGAAAGCTATTTCAGCTGGCTACAATTCCTGTCTAATGTCAAATTTCCAAATTCGGACTCGAACATGGTCAAAATTGGATTCCAACAGCGATCATGAAAATACCCGCTACAGTTCGAGGACACGAATGCGCATCAAGAAACGTGCACAAAAACACTCGCTACAAAAGATACGCACATAAGTAAAAGTACAAAATCATGCACAAAATTACTCACGCAAAACTGCATTCGCAAAAAGGATCATGAAAACACAAACTACAAGCCTAGGACATTAATACAAATCAACAAACATGCACAAACACACTCGCTCAAATGGACATGCACAAGCGTACATGTAAAAAAACATGCGCAAAAGTGCATTCGCAACAACGTTCTTAAAAACACGAAGTACAACACTAGGACTTTAATGCGCATAACCAAACAACAGCAAAAACACAAGATACAAAAGATACAGTGGAGTGTAGAAATAACACTCAACGTTTACGTTTACGTGGATTTTTTGATGGATTAATTTATATTTCTGTTATAAATGGGGATTTATTATTCTATAGGTACAAATTGATAATTAGGTGTCCATGAAGCAAAAATGATCAAAGAGTAAGAAAAGAGTTGCAATTAGGAAAATAAAATCAAAATAGAAGAGAGGATCCCTCAACATCTTCGGTAGTGTCCACGAAGTCGAGCATAACTTTCTCATCCGGACTCCAAATCGACTGGTTCCGGCGGCATTAGAAAGCTATTTCAGCTGGCTACAATTCCTGTCTAATGTCAAATTTCCAAATTCGGACTCGAACATGGTCAAAATTGGATTCCAACAGCGATCATGAAAATACCCGCTACAGTTCGAGGACACGAATGCGCATCAAGAAACGTGCACAAAAAACTCGCTACAAAAGATACGCACATAAGTAAAAGTACAAAATCATGCACAAAATTACTCACGCAAAACTGCATTCGCAAAAAGGATCATGAAAACACAAACTACAATCCTAGGACATTAATACAAATCAACAAACATGCACAAACACACTCGCTCAAATGGACATGCACAAGCATACATGTAAAAAAACATGCGCAAAAGTGCATTCGCAACAACGTTCTTAAAAACACGAAGTACAACACTAGGACTTTAATGCGCATAACCAAACAACAGCAAAAACACAAGATACAAAAGATACAGTGGAGTGTAGAAATAACACTCAACGTTTACGTTTACGTGGATTTTTTGATGGATTAATTTATATTTCTGTTATAATTGGTGGATTTATTATTCTATAGGTACAAATTGATAATTAGGTGTCCATGAAGCAAAAATGATCAAAGAGTAAGAAAAGAGTTGCAATTAGGAAAATAAAATCAAAATAGAAGAGAGGATCCCTCAACATCTTCGGTAGTGTCCACGAAGTCGAGCATAACTTTCTCATCCGGACTCCAAATCGACTGGTTCCGGCGGCATTAGAAAGCTATTTCAGCTGGCTACAATTCCTGTCTAATGTCAAATTTCCAAATTCGGACTCGAACATGGTCAAAATTGGATTCCAACAGCGATCATGAAAATACCCGCTACAGTTCGAGGACACGAATGCGCATCAAGAAACGTGCACAAAAACACTCGCTACAAAAGATACGCACATAAGTAAAAGTACAAAATCATGCACAAAATTACTCACGCAAAACTGCATTCGCAAAAAGGATCATGAAAACACAAACTACAAGCCTAGGACATTAATACAAATCAACAAACATGCACAAACACACTCGCTCAAATGGACATGCACAAGCATACATGTAAAAAAACATGCGCAAAAGTGCATTCGCAACAACGTTCTTAAAAACACGAAGTACAACACTAGGACTTTAATGCGCATAACCAAACAACAGCAAAAACACAAGATACAAAAGATACAGTGGAGTGTAGAAATAACACTCAACGTTTACGTTTACGTGGATTTTTTGATGGATTAATTTATATTTCTGTTATAATTGGTGGATTTATTATTCTATAGGTACAAATTGATAATTAGGTGTCCATGAAGCAAAAATGATCAAAGAGTAAGAAAAGAGTTGCAATTAGGAAAATAAAATCAAAATAGAAGAGAGGATCCCTCAACATCTTCGGTAGTGTCCACGAAGTCGAGCATAACTTTCTCATCCGGACTCCAAATCGACTGGTTCCGGCGGCATTAGAAAGCTATTTCAGCTGGCTACAATTCCTGTCTAATGTCAAATTTCCAAATTCGGACTCGAACATGGTCAAAATTGGATTCCAACAGCGATCATGAAAATACCCGCTACAGTTCGAGGACACGAATGCGCATCAAGAAACGTGCACAAAAACACTCGCTACAAAAGATACGCACATAAGTAAAAGTACAAAATCATGCACAAAATTACTCACGCAAAACTGCATTCGCAAAAAGGATCATGAAAACACAAACTACAAGCCTAGGACATTAATACAAATCAACAAACATGCACAAACACACTCGCTCAAATGGACATGCACAAGCATACATGTAAAAAAACATGCGCAAAAGTGCATTCGCAACAACGTTCTTAAAAACACGAAGTACAACACTAGGACTTTAATGCGCATAACCAAACAACAGCAAAAACACAAGATACAAAAGATACAGTGGAGTGTAGAAATAACACTCAACGTTTACGTTTACGTGGATTTTTTGATGGATTAATTTATATTTCTGTTATAATTGGTGGATTTATTATTCTATAGGTACAAATTGATAATTAGGTGTCCATGAAGCAAAAATGATCAAAGAGTAAGAAAAGAGTTGCAATTAGGAAAATAAAATCAAAATAGAAGAGAGGATCCCTCAACATCTTCGGTAGTGTCCACGAAGTCGAGCATAACTTTCTCATCCGGACTCCAAATCGACTGGTTCCGGCGGCATTAGAAAGCTATTTCAGCTGGCTACAATTCCTGTCTAATGTCAAATTTCCAAATTCGGACTCGAACATGGTCAAAATTGGATTCCAACAGCGATCATGAAAATACCCGCTACAGTTCGAGGACACGAATGCGCATCAAGAAACGTGCACAAAAACACTCGCTACAAAAGATACGCACATAAGTAAAAGTACAAAATCATGCACAAAATTACTCACGCAAAACTGCATTCGCAAAAAGGATCATGAAAACACAAACTACAAGCCTAGGACATTAATACAAATCAACAAACATGCACAAACACACTCGCTCAAATGGACATGCACAAGCATACATGTAAAAAAACATGCGCAAAAGTGCATTCGCAACAACGTTCTTAAAAACACGAAGTACAACACTAGGACTTTAATGCGCATAACCAAACAACAGCAAAAACACAAGATACAAAAGATACAGTGGAGTGTAGAAATAACACTCAACGTTTACGTTTACGTGGATTTTTTGATGGATTAATTTATATTTCTGTTATAATTGGTGGATTTATTATTCTATAGGTACAAATTGATAATTAGGTGTCCATGAAGCAAAAATGATCAAAGAGTAAGAAAAGAGTTGCAATTAGGAAAATAAAATCAAAATAGAAGAGAGGATCCCTCAACATCTTCGGTAGTGTCCACGAAGTCGAGCATAACTTTCTCATCCGGACTCCAAATCGACTGGTTCCGGCGGCATTAGAAAGCTATTTCAGCTGGCTACAATTCCTGTCTAATGTCAAATTTCCAAATTCGGACTCGAACATGGTCAAAATTGGATTCCAACAGCGATCATGAAAATACCCGCTACAGTTCGAGGACACGAATGCGCATCAAGAAACGTGCACAAAAACACTCGCTACAAAAGATACGCACATAAGTAAAAGTACAAAATCATGCACAAAATTACTCACGCAAAACTGCATTCGCAAAAAGGATCATGAAAACACAAACTACAATCCTAGGACATTAATACAAATCAACAAACATGCACAAACACACTCGCTCAAATGGACATGCACAAGCGTACATGTAAAAAAACATGCGCAAAAGTGCATTCGCAACAACGTTCTTAAAAACACGAAGTACAACACTAGGACTTTAATGCGCATAACCAAACAACAGCAAAAACACAAGATACAAAAGATACAGTGGAGTGTAGAAATAACACTCAACGTTTACGTTTACGTGGATTTTTTGATGGATTAATTTATATTTCTGTTATAAATGGGGATTTATTATTCTATAGGTACAAATTGATAATTAGGTGTCCATGAAGCAAAAATGATCAAAGAGTAAGAAAAGAGTTGCAATTAGGAAAATAAAATCAAAATAGAAGAGAGGATCCCTCAACATCTTCGGTAGTGTCCACGAAGTCGAGCATAACTTTCTCATCCGGACTCCAAATCGACTGGTTCCGGCGGCATTAGAAAGCTATTTCAGCTGGCTACAATTCCTGTCTAATGTCAAATTTCCAAATTCGGACTCGAACATGGTCAAAATTGGATTCCAACAGCGATCATGAAAATACCCGCTACAGTTCGAGGACACGAATGCGCATCAAGAAACGTGCACAAAAACACTCGCTACAAAAGATACGCACATAAGTAAAAGTACAAAATCATGCACAAAATTACTCACGCAAAACTGCATTCGCAAAAAGGATCATGAAAACACAAACTACAATCCTAGGACATTAATACAAATCAACAAACATGCACAAACACACTCGCTCAAATGGACATGCACAAGCATACATGTAAAAAAACATGCGCAAAAGTGCATTCGCAACAACGTTCTTAAAAACACGAAGTACAACACTAGGACTTTAATGCGCATAACCAAACAACAGCAAAAACACAAGATACAAAAGATACAGTGGAGTGTAGAAATAACACTCAACGTTTACGTTTACGTGGATTTTTTGATGGATTAATTTATATTTCTGTTATAATTGGTGGATTTATTATTCTATAGGTACAAATTGATAATTAGGTGTCCATGAAGCAAAAATGATCAAAGAGTAAGAAAAGAGTTGCAATTAGGAAAATAAAATCAAAATAGAAGAGAGGATCCCTCAACATCTTCGGTAGTGTCCACGAAGTCGAGCATAACTTTCTCATCCGGACTCCAAATCGACTGGTTCCGGCGGCATTAGAAAGCTATTTCAGCTGGCTACAATTCCTGTCTAATGTCAAATTTCCAAATTCGGACTCGAACATGGTCAAAATTGGATTCCAACAGCGATCATGAAAATACCCGCTACAGTTCGAGGACACGAATGCGCATCAAGAAACGTGCACAAAAACACTCGCTACAAAAGATACGCACATAAGTAAAAGTACAAAATCATGCACAAAATTACTCACGCAAAACTGCATTCGCAAAAAGGATCATGAAAACACAAACTACAATCCTAGGACATTAATACAAATCAACAAACATGCACAAACACACTCGCTCAAATGGACATGCACAAGCATACATGTAAAAAAACATGCGCAAAAGTGCATTCGCAACAACGTTCTTAAAAACACGAAGTACAACACTAGGACTTTAATGCGCATAACCAAACAACAGCAAAAACACAAGATACAAAAGATACAGTGGAGTGTAGAAATAACACTCAACGTTTACGTTTACGTGGATTTTTTGATGGATTAATTTATATTTCTGTTATAATTGGGGATTTATTATTCTATAGGTACAAATTGATAATTAGGTGTCCATGAAGCAAAAATGATCAAAGAGTAAGAAAAGAGTTGCAATTAGGAAAATAAAATCAAAATAGAAGAGAGGATCCCTCAACATCTTCGGTAGTGTCCACGAAGTCGAGCATAACTTTCTCATCCGGACTCCAAATCGACTGGTTCCGGCGGCATTAGAAAGCTATTTCAGCTGGCTACAATTCCTGTCTAATGTCAAATTTCCAAATTCGGACTCGAACATGGTCAAAATTGGATTCCAACAGCGATCATGAAAATACCCGCTACAGTTCGAGGACACGAATGCGCATCAAGAAACGTGCACAAAAACACTCGCTACAAAAGATACGCACATAAGTAAAAGTACAAAATCATGCACAAAATTACTCACGCAAAACTGCATTCGCAAAAAGGATCATGAAAACACAAACTACAAGCCTAGGACATTAATACAAATCAACAAACATGCACAAACACACTCGCTCAAATGGACATGCACAAGCGTACATGTAAAAAAACATGCGCAAAAGTGCATTCGCAACAACGTTCTTAAAAACACGAAGTACAACACTAGGACTTTAATGCGCATAACCAAACAACAGCAAAAACACAAGATACAAAAGATACAGTGGAGTGTAGAAATAACACTCAACGTTTACGTTTACGTGGATTTTTTGATGGATTAATTTATATTTCTGTTATAAATGGGGATTTATTATTCTATAGGTACAAATTGATAATTAGGTGTCCATGAAGCAAAAATGATCAAAGAGTAAGAAAAGAGTTGCAATTAGGAAAATAAAATCAAAATAGAAGAGAGGATCCCTCAACATCTTCGGTAGTGTCCACGAAGTCGAGCATAACTTTCTCATCCGGACTCCAAATCGACTGGTTCCGGCGGCATTAGAAAGCTATTTCAGCTGGCTACAATTCCTGTCTAATGTCAAATTTCCAAATTCGGACTCGAACATGGTCAAAATTGGATTCCAACAGCGATCATGAAAATACCCGCTACAGTTCGAGGACACGAATGCGCATCAAGAAACGTGCACAAAAACACTCGCTACAAAAGATACGCACATAAGTAAAAGTACAAAATCATGCACAAAATTACTCACGCAAAACTGCATTCGCAAAAAGGATCATGAAAACACAAACTACAAGCCTAGGACATTAATACAAATCAACAAACATGCACAAACACACTCGCTCAAATGGACATGCACAAGCATACATGTAAAAAAACATGCGCAAAAGTGCATTCGCAACAACGTTCTTAAAAACACGAAGTACAACACTAGGACTTTAATGCGCATAACCAAACAACAGCAAAAACACAAGATACAAAAGATACAGTGGAGTGTAGAAATAACACTCAACGTTTACGTTTACGTGGATTTTTTGATGGATTAATTTATATTTCTGTTATAATTGGTGGATTTATTATTCTATAGGTACAAATTGATAATTAGGTGTCCATGAAGCAAAAATGATCAAAGAGTAAGAAAAGAGTTGCAATTAGGAAAATAAAATCAAAATAGAAGAGAGGATCCCTCAACATCTTCGGTAGTGTCCACGAAGTCGAGCATAACTTTCTCATCCGGACTCCAAATCGACTGGTTCCGGCGGCATTAGAAAGCTATTTCAGCTGGCTACAATTCCTGTCTAATGTCAAATTTCCAAATTCGGACTCGAACATGGTCAAAATTGGATTCCAACAGCGATCATGAAAATACCCGCTACAGTTCGAGGACACGAATGCGCATCAAGAAACGTGCACAAAAACACTCGCTACAAAAGATACGCACATAAGTAAAAGTACAAAATCATGCACAAAATTACTCACGCAAAACTGCATTCGCAAAAAGGATCATGAAAACACAAACTACAATCCTAGGACATTAATACAAATCAACAAACATGCACAAACACACTCGCTCAAATGGACATGCACAAGCATACATGTAAAAAAACATGCGCAAAAGTGCATTCGCAACAACGTTCTTAAAAACACGAAGTACAACACTAGGACTTTAATGCGCATAACCAAACAACAGCAAAAACACAAGATACAAAAGATACAGTGGAGTGTAGAAATAACACTCAACGTTTACGTTTACGTGGATTTTTTGATGGATTAATTTATATTTCTGTTATAAATGGGGATTTATTATTCTATAGGTACAAATTGATAATTAGGTGTCCATGAAGCAAAAATGATCAAAGAGTAAGAAAAGAGTTGCAATTAGGAAAATAAAATCAAAATAGAAGAGAGGATCCCTCAACATCTTCGGTAGTGTCCACGAAGTCGAGCATAACTTTCTCATCCGGACTCCAAATCGACTGGTTCCGGCGGCATTAGAAAGCTATTTCAGCTGGCTACAATTCCTGTCTAATGTCAAATTTCCAAATTCGGACTCGAACATGGTCAAAATTGGATTCCAACAGCGATCATGAAAATACCCGCTACAGTTCGAGGACACGAATGCGCATCAAGAAACGTGCACAAAAACACTCGCTACAAAAGATACGCACATAAGTAAAAGTACAAAATCATGCACAAAATTACTCACGCAAAACTGCATTCGCAAAAAGGATCATGAAAACACAAACTACAATCCTAGGACATTAATACAAATCAACAAACATGCACAAACACACTCGCTCAAATGGACATGCACAAGCATACATGTAAAAAAACATGCGCAAAAGTGCATTCGCAACAACGTTCTTAAAAACACGAAGTACAACACTAGGACTTTAATGCGCATAACCAAACAACAGCAAAAACACAAGATACAAAAGATACAGTGGAGTGTAGAAATAACACTCAACGTTTACGTTTACGTGGATTTTTTTATGGATTAATTTATATTTCTGTTTTAATTGGTGGATTTATTATTCTATAGGTACAAATTGATAATTAGGTGTCCATGAAGCAAAAATGATCAAAGAGTAAGAAAAGAGTTGCAATTAGGAAAATAAAATCAAAATAGAAGAGAGGATCCCTCAACATCTTCGGTAGTGTCCACGAAGTCGAGCATAACTTTCTCATCCGGACTCCAAATCGACTGGTTCCGGCGGCATTAGAAAGCTATTTCAGCTGGCTACAATTCCTGTCTAATGTCAAATTTCCAAATTCGGACTCGAACATGGTCAAAATTGGATTCCAACAGCGATCATGAAAATACCCGCTACAGTTCGAGGACACGAATGCGCATCAAGAAACGTGCACAAAAACACTCGCTACAAAAGATACGCACATAAGTAAAAGTACAAAATCATGCACAAAATTACTCACGCAAAACTGCATTCGCAAAAAGGATCATGAAAACACAAACTACAAGCCTAGGACATTAATACAAATCAACAAACATGCACAAACACACTCGCTCAAATGGACATGCACAAGCATACATGTAAAAAAACATGCGCAAAAGTGCATTCGCAACAACGTTCTTAAAAACACGAAGTACAACACTAGGACTTTAATGCGCATAACCAAACAACAGCAAAAACACAAGATACAAAAGATACAGTGGAGTGTAGAAATAACACTCAACGTTTACGTTTACGTGGATTTTTTGATGGATTAATTTATATTTCTGTTATAAATGGGGATTTATTATTCTATAGGTACAAATTGATAATTAGGTGTCCATGAAGCAAAAATGATCAAAGAGTAAGAAAAGAGTTGCAATTAGGAAAATAAAATCAAAATAGAAGAGAGGATCCCTCAACATCTTCGGTAGTGTCCACGAAGTCGAGCATAACTTTCTCATCCGGACTCCAAATCGACTGGTTCCGGCGGCATTAGAAAGCTATTTCAGCTGGCTACAATTCCTGTCTAATGTCAAATTTCCAAATTCGGACTCGAACATGGTCAAAATTGGATTCCAACAGCGATCATGAAAATACCCGCTACAGTTCGAGGACACGAATGCGCATCAAGAAACGTGCACAAAAACACTCGCTACAAAAGATACGCACATAAGTAAAAGTACAAAATCATGCACAAAATTACTCACGCAAAACTGCATTCGCAAAAAGGATCATGAAAACACAAACTACAATCCTAGGACATTAATACAAATCAACAAACATGCACAAACACACTCGCTCAAATGGACATGCACAAGCATACATGTAAAAAAACATGCGCAAAAGTGCATTCGCAACAACGTTCTTAAAAACACGAAGTACAACACTAGGACTTTAATGCGCATAACCAAACAACAGCAAAAACACAAGATACAAAAGATACAGTGGAGTGTAGAAATAACACTCAACGTTTACGTTTACGTGGATTTTTTGATGGATTAATTTATATTTCTGTTATAATTGGTGGATTTATTATTCTATAGGTACAAATTGATAATTAGGTGTCCATGAAGCAAAAATGATCAAAGAGTAAGAAAAGAGTTGCAATTAGGAAAATAAAATCAAAATAGAAGAGAGGATCCCTCAACATCTTCGGTAGTGTCCACGAAGTCGAGCATAACTTTCTCATCCGGACTCCAAATCGACTGGTTCCGGCGGCATTAGAAAGCTATTTCAGCTGGCTACAATTCCTGTCTAATGTCAAATTTCCAAATTCGGACTCGAACATGGTCAAAATTGGATTCCAACAGCGATCATGAAAATACCCGCTACAGTTCGAGGACACGAATGCGCATCAAGAAACGTGCACAAAAACACTCGCTACAAAAGATACGCACATAAGTAAAAGTACAAAATCATGCACAAAATTACTCACGCAAAACTGCATTCGCAAAAAGGATCATGAAAACACAAACTACAAGCCTAGGACATTAATACAAATCAACAAACATGCACAAACACACTCGCTCAAATGGACATGCACAAGCGTACATGTAAAAAAACATGCGCAAAAGTGCATTCGCAACAACGTTCTTAAAAACACGAAGTACAACACTAGGACTTTAATGCGCATAACCAAACAACAGCAAAAACACAAGATACAAAAGATACAGTGGAGTGTAGAAATAACACTCAACGTTTACGTTTACGTGGATTTTTTGATGGATTAATTTATATTTCTGTTATAATTGGGGATTTATTATTCTATAGGTACAAATTGATAATTAGGTGTCCATGAAGCAAAAATGATCAAAGAGTAAGAAAAGAGTTGCAATTAGGAAAATAAAATCAAAATAGAAGAGAGGATCCCTCAACATCTTCGGTAGTGTCCACGAAGTCGAGCATAACTTTCTCATCCGGACTCCAAATCGACTGGTTCCGGCGGCATTAGAAAGCTATTTCAGCTGGCTACAATTCCTGTCTAATGTCAAATTTCCAAATTCGGACTCGAACATGGTCAAAATTGGATTCCAACAGCGATCATGAAAATACCCGCTACAGTTCGAGGACACGAATGCGCATCAAGAAACGTGCACAAAAACACTCGCTACAAAAGATACGCACATAAGTAAAAGTACAAAATCATGCACAAAATTACTCACGCAAAACTGCATTCGCAAAGAGGATCATGAAAACACAAACTACAAGCCTAGGACATTAATACAAATCAACAAACATGCACAAACACACTCGCTCAAATGGACATGCACAAGCATACATGTAAAAAAACATGCGCAAAAGTGCATTCGCAACAACGTTCTTAAAAACACGAAGTACAACACTAGGACTTTAATGCGCATAACCAAACAACAGCAAAAACACAAGATACAAAAGATACAGTGGAGTGTAGAAATAACACTCAACGTTTACGTTTACGTGGATTTTTTGATGGATTAATTTATATTTCTGTTATAAATGGTGGATTTATTATTCTATAGGTACAAATTGATAATTAGGTGTCCATGAAGCAAAAATGATCAAAGAGTAAGAAAAGAGTTGCAATTAGGAAAATAAAATCAAAATAGAAGAGAGGATCCCTCAACATCTTCGGTAGTGTCCACGAAGTCGAGCATAACTTTCTCATCCGGACTCCAAATCGACTGGTTCCGGCGGCATTAGAAAGCTATTTCAGCTGGCTACAATTCCTGTCTAATGTCAAATTTCCAAATTCGGACTCGAACATGGTCAAAATTGGATTCCAACAGCGATCATGAAAATACCCGCTACAGTTCGAGGACACGAATGCGCATCAAGAAACGTGCACAAAAACACTCGCTACAAAAGATACGCACATAAGTAAAAGTACAAAATCATGCACAAAATTACTCACGCAAAACTGCATTCGCAAAGAGGATCATGAAAACACAAACTACAAGCCTAGGACATTAATACAAATCAACAAACATGCACAAACACACTCGCTCAAATGGACATGCACAAGCATACATGTAAAAAAACATGCGCAAAAGTGCATTCGCAACAACGTTCTTAAAAACACGAAGTACAACACTAGGACTTTAATGCGCATAACCAAACAACAGCAAAAACACAAGATACAAAAGATACAGTGGAGTGTAGAAATAACACTCAACGTTTACGTTTACGTGGATTTTTTGATGGATTAATTTATATTTCTGTTATAATTGGTGGATTTATTATTCTATAGGTACAAATTGATAATTAGGTGTCCATGAAGCAAAAATGATCAAAGAGTAAGAAAAGAGTTGCAATTAGGAAAATAAAATCAAAATAGAAGAGAGGATCCCTCAACATCTTCGGTAGTGTCCACGAAGTCGAGCATAACTTTCTCATCCGGACTCCAAATCGACTGGTTCCGGCGGCATTAGAAAGCTATTTCAGCTGGCTACAATTCCTGTCTAATGTCAAATTTCCAAATTCGGACTCGAACATGGTCAAAATTGGATTCCAACAGCGATCATGAAAATACCCGCTACAGTTCGAGGACACGAATGCGCATCAAGAAACGTGCACAAAAACACTCGCTACAAAAGATACGCACATAAGTAAAAGTACAAAATCATGCACAAAATTACTCACGCAAAACTGCATTCGCAAAAAGGATCATGAAAACACAAACTACAAGCCTAGGACATTAATACAAATCAACAAACATGCACAAACACACTCGCTCAAATGGACATGCACAAGCGTACATGTAAAAAAACATGCGCAAAAGTGCATTCGCAACAACGTTCTTAAAAACACGAAGTACAACACTAGGACTTTAATGCGCATAACCAAACAACAGCAAAAACACAAGATACAAAAGATACAGTGGAGTGTAGAAATAACACTCAACGTTTACGTTTACGTGGATTTTTTGATGGATTAATTTATATTTCTGTTATAAATGGGGAATTTATTATTCTATAGGTACAAATTGATAATTAGGTGTCCATGAAGCAAAAATGATCAAAGAGTAAGAAAAGAGTTGCAATTAGGAAAATAAAATCAAAATAGAAGAGAGGATCCCTCAACATCTTCGGTAGTGTCCACGAAGTCGAGCATAACTTTCTCATCCGGACTCCAAATCGACTGGTTCCGGCGGCATTAGAAAGCTATTTCAGCTGGCTACAATTCCTGTCTAATGTCAAATTTCCAAATTCGGACTCGAACATGGTCAAAATTGGATTCCAACAGCGATCATGAAAATACCCGCTACAGTTCGAGGACACGAATGCGCATCAAGAAACGTGCACAAAAACACTCGCTACAAAAGATACGCACATAAGTAAAAGTACAAAATCATGCACAAAATTACTCACGCAAAACTGCATTCGCAAAGAGGATCATGAAAACACAAACTACAAGCCTAGGACATTAATACAAATCAACAAACATGCACAAACACACTCGCTCAAATGGACATGCACAAGCATACATGTAAAAAAACATGCGCAAAAGTGCATTCGCAACAACGTTCTTAAAAACACGAAGTACAACACTAGGACTTTAATGCGCATAACCAAACAACAGCAAAAACACAAGATACAAAAGATACAGTGGAGTGTAGAAATAACACTCAACGTTTACGTTTACGTGGATTTTTTGATGGATTAATTTATATTTCTGTTATAATTGGTGGATTTATTATTCTATAGGTACAAATTGATAATTAGGTGTCCATGAAGCAAAAATGATCAAAGAGTAAGAAAAGAGTTGCAATTAGGAAAATAAAATCAAAATAGAAGAGAGGATCCCTCAACATCTTCGGTAGTGTCCACGAAGTCGAGCATAACTTTCTCATCCGGACTCCAAATCGACTGGTTCCGGCGGCATTAGAAAGCTATTTCAGCTGGCTACAATTCCTGTCTAATGTCAAATTTCCAAATTCGGACTCGAACATGGTCAAAATTGGATTCCAACAGCGATCATGAAAATACCCGCTACAGTTCGAGGACACGAATGCGCATCAAGAAACGTGCACAAAAACACTCGCTACAAAAGATACGCACATAAGTAAAAGTACAAAATCATGCACAAAATTACTCACGCAAAACTGCATTCGCAAAAAGGATCATGAAAACACAAACTACAAGCCTAGGACATTAATACAAATCAACAAACATGCACAAACACACTCGCTCAAATGGACATGCACAAGCATACATGTAAAAAAACATGCGCAAAAGTGCATTCGCAACAACGTTCTTAAAAACACGAAGTACAACACTAGGACTTTAATGCGCATAACCAAACAACAGCAAAAACACAAGATACAAAAGATACAGTGGAGTGTAGAAATAACACTCAACGTTTACGTTTACGTGGATTTTTTGATGGATTAATTTATATTTCTGTTATAATTGGTGGATTTATTATTCTATAGGTACAAATTGATAATTAGGTGTCCATGAAGCAAAAATGATCAAAGAGTAAGAAAAGAGTTGCAATTAGGAAAATAAAATCAAAATAGAAGAGAGGATCCCTCAACATCTTCGGTAGTGTCCACGAAGTCGAGCATAACTTTCTCATCCGGACTCCAAATCGACTGGTTCCGGCGGCATTAGAAAGCTATTTCAGCTGGCTACAATTCCTGTCTAATGTCAAATTTCCAAATTCGGACTCGAACATGGTCAAAATTGGATTCCAACAGCGATCATGAAAATACCCGCTACAGTTCGAGGACACGAATGCGCATCAAGAAACGTGCACAAAAACACTCGCTACAAAAGATACGCACATAAGTAAAAGTACAAAATCATGCACAAAATTACTCACGCAAAACTGCATTCGCAAAAAGGATCATGAAAACACAAACTACAAGCCTAGGACATTAATACAAATCAACAAACATGCACAAACACACTCGCTCAAATGGACATGCACAAGCGTACATGTAAAAAAACATGCGCAAAAGTGCATTCGCAACAACGTTCTTAAAAACACGAAGTACAACACTAGGACTTTAATGCGCATAACCAAACAACAGCAAAAACACAAGATACAAAAGATACAGTGGAGTGTAGAAATAACACTCAACGTTTACGTTTACGTGGATTTTTTGATGGATTAATTTATATTTCTGTTATAAATGGGGAATTTATTATTCTATAGGTACAAATTGATAATTAGGTGTCCATGAAGCAAAAATGATCAAAGAGTAAGAAAAGAGTTGCAATTAGGAAAATAAAATCAAAATAGAAGAGAGGATCCCTCAACATCTTCGGTAGTGTCCACGAAGTCGAGCATAACTTTCTCATCCGGACTCCAAATCGACTGGTTCCGGCGGCATTAGAAAGCTATTTCAGCTGGCTACAATTCCTGTCTAATGTCAAATTTCCAAATTCGGACTCGAACATGGTCAAAATTGGATTCCAACAGCGATCATGAAAATACCCGCTACAGTTCGAGGACACGAATGCGCATCAAGAAACGTGCACAAAAAAACTCGCTACAAAAGATACGCACATAAGTAAAAGTACAAAATCATGCACAAAATTACTCACGCAAAACTGCATTCGCAAAGAGGATCATGAAAACACAAACTACAAGCCTAGGACATTAATACAAATCAACAAACATGCACAAACACACTCGCTCAAATGGACATGCACAAGCATACATGTAAAAAAACATGCGCAAAAGTGCATTCGCAACAACGTTCTTAAAAACACGAAGTACAACACTAGGACTTTAATGCGCATAACCAAACAACAGCAAAAACACAAGATACAAAAGATACAGTGGAGTGTAGAAATAACACTCAACGTTTACGTTTACGTGGATTTTTTGATGGATTAATTTATATTTCTGTTATAATTGGTGGATTTATTATTCTATAGGTACAAATTGATAATTAGGTGTCCATGAAGCAAAAATGATCAAAGAGTAAGAAAAGAGTTGCAATTAGGAAAATAAAATCAAAATAGAAGAGAGGATCCCTCAACATCTTCGGTAGTGTCCACGAAGTCGAGCATAACTTTCTCATCCGGACTCCAAATCGACTGGTTCCGGCGGCATTAGAAAGCTATTTCAGCTGGCTACAATTCCTGTCTAATGTCAAATTTCCAAATTCGGACTCGAACATGGTCAAAATTGGATTCCAACAGCGATCATGAAAATACCCGCTACAGTTCGAGGACACGAATGCGCATCAAGAAACGTGCACAAAAACACTCGCTACAAAAGATACGCACATAAGTAAAAGTACAAAATCATGCACAAAATTACTCACGCAAAACTGCATTCGCAAAAAGGATCATGAAAACACAAACTACAAGCCTAGGACATTAATACAAATCAACAAACATGCACAAACACACTCGCTCAAATGGACATGCACAAGCGTACATGTAAAAAAACATGCGCAAAAGTGCATTCGCAACAACGTTCTTAAAAACACGAAGTACAACACTAGGACTTTAATGCGCATAACCAAACAACAGCAAAAACACAAGATACAAAAGATACAGTGGAGTGTAGAAATAACACTCAACGTTTACGTTTACGTGGATTTTTTGATGGATTAATTTATATTTCTGTTATAAATGGGGATTTATTATTCTATAGGTACAAATTGATAATTAGGTGTCCATGAAGCAAAAATGATCAAAGAGTAAGAAAAGAGTTGCAATTAGGAAAATAAAATCAAAATAGAAGAGAGGATCCCTCAACATCTTCGGTAGTGTCCACGAAGTCGAGCATAACTTTCTCATCCGGACTCCAAATCGACTGGTTCCGGCGGCATTAGAAAGCTATTTCAGCTGGCTACAATTCCTGTCTAATGTCAAATTTCCAAATTCGGACTCGAACATGGTCAAAATTGGATTCCAACAGCGATCATGAAAATACCCGCTACAGTTCGAGGACACGAATGCGCATCAAGAAACGTGCACAAAAACACTCGCTACAAAAGATACGCACATAAGTAAAAGTACAAAATCATGCACAAAATTACTCACGCAAAACTGCATTCGCAAAAAGGATCATGAAAACACAAACTACAAGCCTAGGACATTAATACAAATCAACAAACATGCACAAACACACTCGCTCAAATGGACATGCACAAGCATACATGTAAAAAAACATGCGCAAAAGTGCATTCGCAACAACGTTCTTAAAAACACGAAGTACAACACTAGGACTTTAATGCGCATAACCAAACAACAGCAAAAACACAAGATACAAAAGATACAGTGGAGTGTAGAAATAACACTCAACGTTTACGTTTACGTGGATTTTTTGATGGATTAATTTATATTTCTGTTATAATTGGTGGATTTATTATTCTATAGGTACAAATTGATAATTAGGTGTCCATGAAGCAAAAATGATCAAAGAGTAAGAAAAGAGTTGCAATTAGGAAAATAAAATCAAAATAGAAGAGAGGATCCCTCAACATCTTCGGTAGTGTCCACGAAGTCGAGCATAACTTTCTCATCCGGACTCCAAATCGACTGGTTCCGGCGGCATTAGAAAGCTATTTCAGCTGGCTACAATTCCTGTCTAATGTCAAATTTCCAAATTCGGACTCGAACATGGTCAAAATTGGATTCCAACAGCGATCATGAAAATACCCGCTACAGTTCGAGGACACGAATGCGCATCAAGAAACGTGCACAAAAACACTCGCTACAAAAGATACGCACATAAGTAAAAGTACAAAATCATGCACAAAATTACTCACGCAAAACTGCATTCGCAAAAAGGATCATGAAAACACAAACTACAAGCCTAGGACATTAATACAAATCAACAAACATGCACAAACACACTCGCTCAAATGGACATGCACAAGCATACATGTAAAAAAACATGCGCAAAAGTGCATTCGCAACAACGTTCTTAAAAACACGAAGTACAACACTAGGACTTTAATGCGCATAACCAAACAACAGCAAAAACACAAGATACAAAAGATACAGTGGAGTGTAGAAATAACACTCAACGTTTACGTTTACGTGGATTTTTTGATGGATTAATTTATATTTCTGTTATAATTGGTGGATTTATTATTCTATAGGTACAAATTGATAATTAGGTGTCCATGAAGCAAAAATGATCAAAGAGTAAGAAAAGAGTTGCAATTAGGAAAATAAAATCAAAATAGAAGAGAGGATCCCTCAACATCTTCGGTAGTGTCCACGAAGTCGAGCATAACTTTCTCATCCGGACTCCAAATCGACTGGTTCCGGCGGCATTAGAAAGCTATTTCAGCTGGCTACAATTCCTGTCTAATGTCAAATTTCCAAATTCGGACTCGAACATGGTCAAAATTGGATTCCAACAGCGATCATGAAAATACCCGCTACAGTTCGAGGACACGAATGCGCATCAAGAAACGTGCACAAAAACACTCGCTACAAAAGATACGCACATAAGTAAAAGTACAAAATCATGCACAAAATTACTCACGCAAAACTGCATTCGCAAAAAGGATCATGAAAACACAAACTACAAGCCTAGGACATTAATACAAATCAACAAACATGCACAAACACACTCGCTCAAATGGACATGCACAAGCATACATGTAAAAAAACATGCGCAAAAGTGCATTCGCAACAACGTTCTTAAAAACACGAAGTACAACACTAGGACTTTAATGCGCATAACCAAACAACAGCAAAAACACAAGATACAAAAGATACAGTGGAGTGTAGAAATAACACTCAACGTTTACGTTTACGTGGATTTTTTGATGGATTAATTTATATTTCTGTTATAAATGGTGGATTTATTATTCTATAGGTACAAATTGATAATTAGGTGTCCATGAAGCAAAAATGATCAAAGAGTAAGAAAAGAGTTGCAATTAGGAAAATAAAATCAAAATAGAAGAGAGGATCCCTCAACATCTTCGGTAGTGTCCACGAAGTCGAGCATAACTTTCTCATCCGGACTCCAAATCGACTGGTTCCGGCGGCATTAGAAAGCTATTTCAGCTGGCTACAATTCCTGTCTAATGTCAAATTTCCAAATTCGGACTCGAACATGGTCAAAATTGGATTCCAACAGCGATCATGAAAATACCCGCTACAGTTCGAGGACACGAATGCGCATCAAGAAACGTGCACAAAAACACTCGCTACAAAAGATACGCACATAAGTAAAAGTACAAAATCATGCACAAAATTACTCACGCAAAACTGCATTCGCAAAAAGGATCATGAAAACACAAACTACAAGCCTAGGACATTAATACAAATCAACAAACATGCACAAACACACTCGCTCAAATGGACATGCACAAGCATACATGTAAAAAAACATGCGCAAAAGTGCATTCGCAACAACGTTCTTAAAAACACGAAGTACAACACTAGGACTTTAATGCGCATAACCAAACAACAGCAAAAACACAAGATACAAAAGATACAGTGGAGTGTAGAAATAACACTCAACGTTTACGTTTACGTGGATTTTTTGATGGATTAATTTATATTTCTGTTATAATTGGTGGATTTATTATTCTATAGGTACAAATTGATAATTAGGTGTCCATGAAGCAAAAATGATCAAAGAGTAAGAAAAGAGTTGCAATTAGGAAAATAAAATCAAAATAGAAGAGAGGATCCCTCAACATCTTCGGTAGTGTCCACGAAGTCGAGCATAACTTTCTCATCCGGACTCCAAATCGACTGGTTCCGGCGGCATTAGAAAGCTATTTCAGCTGGCTACAATTCCTGTCTAATGTCAAATTTCCAAATTCGGACTCGAACATGGTCAAAATTGGATTCCAACAGCGATCATGAAAATACCCGCTACAGTTCGAGGACACGAATGCGCATCAAGAAACGTGCACAAAAACACTCGCTACAAAAGATACGCACATAAGTAAAAGTACAAAATCATGCACAAAATTACTCACGCAAAACTGCATTCGCAAAAAGGATCATGAAAACACAAACTACAAGCCTAGGACATTAATACAAATCAACAAACATGCACAAACACACTCGCTCAAATGGACATGCACAAGCATACATGTAAAAAAACATGCGCAAAAGTGCATTCGCAACAACGTTCTTAAAAACACGAAGTACAACACTAGGACTTTAATGCGCATAACCAAACAACAGCAAAAACACAAGATACAAAAGATACAGTGGAGTGTAGAAATAACACTCAACGTTTACGTTTACGTGGATTTTTTGATGGATTAATTTATATTTCTGTTATAATTGGTGGATTTATTATTCTATAGGTACAAATTGATAATTAGGTGTCCATGAAGCAAAAATGATCAAAGAGTAAGAAAAGAGTTGCAATTAGGAAAATAAAATCAAAATAGAAGAGAGGATCCCTCAACATCTTCGGTAGTGTCCACGAAGTCGAGCATAACTTTCTCATCCGGACTCCAAATCGACTGGTTCCGGCGGCATTAGAAAGCTATTTCAGCTGGCTACAATTCCTGTCTAATGTCAAATTTCCAAATTCGGACTCGAACATGGTCAAAATTGGATTCCAACAGCGATCATGAAAATACCCGCTACAGTTCGAGGACACGAATGCGCATCAAGAAACGTGCACAAAAACACTCGCTACAAAAGATACGCACATAAGTAAAAGTACAAAATCATGCACAAAATTACTCACGCAAAACTGCATTCGCAAAGAGGATCATGAAAACACAAACTACAAGCCTAGGACATTAATACAAATCAACAAACATGCACAAACACACTCGCTCAAATGGACATGCACAAGCATACATGTAAAAAAACATGCGCAAAAGTGCATTCGCAACAACGTTCTTAAAAACACGAAGTACAACACTAGGACTTTAATGCGCATAACCAAACAACAGCAAAAACACAAGATACAAAAGATACAGTGGAGTGTAGAAATAACACTCAACGTTTACGTTTACGTGGATTTTTTGATGGATTAATTTATATTTCTGTTATAATTGGTGGATTTATTATTCTATAGGTACAAATTGATAATTAGGTGTCCATGAAGCAAAAATGATCAAAGAGTAAGAAAAGAGTTGCAATTAGGAAAATAAAATCAAAATAGAAGAGAGGATCCCTCAACATCTTCGGTAGTGTCCACGAAGTCGAGCATAACTTTCTCATCCGGACTCCAAATCGACTGGTTCCGGCGGCATTAGAAAGCTATTTCAGCTGGCTACAATTCCTGTCTAATGTCAAATTTCCAAATTCGGACTCGAACATGGTCAAAATTGGATTCCAACAGCGATCATGAAAATACCCGCTACAGTTCGAGGACACGAATGCGCATCAAGAAACGTGCACAAAAAAACTCGCTACAAAAGATACGCACATAAGTAAAAGTACAAAATCATGCACAAAATTACTCACGCAAAACTGCATTCGCAAAGAGGATCATGAAAACACAAACTACAAGCCTAGGACATTAATACAAATCAACAAACATGCACAAACACACTCGCTCAAATGGACATGCACAAGCATACATGTAAAAAAACATGCGCAAAAGTGCATTCGCAACAACGTTCTTAAAAACACGAAGTACAACACTAGGACTTTAATGCGCATAACCAAACAACAGCAAAAACACAAGATACAAAAGATACAGTGGAGTGTAGAAATAACACTCAACGTTTACGTTTACGTGGATTTTTTGATGGATTAATTTATATTTCTGTTATAATTGGTGGATTTATTATTCTATAGGTACAAATTGATAATTAGGTGTCCATGAAGCAAAAATGATCAAAGAGTAAGAAAAGAGTTGCAATTAGGAAAATAAAATCAAAATAGAAGAGAGGATCCCTCAACATCTTCGGTAGTGTCCACGAAGTCGAGCATAACTTTCTCATCCGGACTCCAAATCGACTGGTTCCGGCGGCATTAGAAAGCTATTTCAGCTGGCTACAATTCCTGTCTAATGTCAAATTTCCAAATTCGGACTCGAACATGGTCAAAATTGGATTCCAACAGCGATCATGAAAATACCCGCTACAGTTCGAGGACACGAATGCGCATCAAGAAACGTGCACAAAAACACTCGCTACAAAAGATACGCACATAAGTAAAAGTACAAAATCATGCACAAAATTACTCACGCAAAACTGCATTCGCAAAAAGGATCATGAAAACACAAACTACAAGCCTAGGACATTAATACAAATCAACAAACATGCACAAACACACTCGCTCAAATGGACATGCACAAGCATACATGTAAAAAAACATGCGCAAAAGTGCATTCGCAACAACGTTCTTAAAAACACGAAGTACAACACTAGGACTTTAATGCGCATAACCAAACAACAGCAAAAACACAAGATACAAAAGATACAGTGGAGTGTAGAAATAACACTCAACGTTTACGTTTACGTGGATTTTTTGATGGATTAATTTATATTTCTGTTATAATTGGTGGATTTATTATTCTATAGGTACAAATTGATAATTAGGTGTCCATGAAGCAAAAATGATCAAAGAGTAAGAAAAGAGTTGCAATTAGGAAAATAAAATCAAAATAGAAGAGAGGATCCCTCAACATCTTCGGTAGTGTCCACGAAGTCGAGCATAACTTTCTCATCCGGACTCCAAATCGACTGGTTCCGGCGGCATTAGAAAGCTATTTCAGCTGGCTACAATTCCTGTCTAATGTCAAATTTCCAAATTCGGACTCGAACATGGTCAAAATTGGATTCCAACAGCGATCATGAAAATACCCGCTACAGTTCGAGGACACGAATGCGCATCAAGAAACGTGCACAAAAACACTCGCTACAAAAGATACGCACATAAGTAAAAGTACAAAATCATGCACAAAATTACTCACGCAAAACTGCATTCGCAAAAAGGATCATGAAAACACAAACTACAAGCCTAGGACATTAATACAAATCAACAAACATGCACAAACACACTCGCTCAAATGGACATGCACAAGCATACATGTAAAAAAACATGCGCAAAAGTGCATTCGCAACAACGTTCTTAAAAACACGAAGTACAACACTAGGACTTTAATGCGCATAACCAAACAACAGCAAAAACACAAGATACAAAAGATACAGTGGAGTGTAGAAATAACACTCAACGTTTACGTTTACGTGGATTTTTTGATGGATTAATTTATATTTCTGTTATAATTGGTGGATTTATTATTCTATAGGTACAAATTGATAATTAGGTGTCCATGAAGCAAAAATGATCAAAGAGTAAGAAAAGAGTTGCAATTAGGAAAATAAAATCAAAATAGAAGAGAGGATCCCTCAACATCTTCGGTAGTGTCCACGAAGTCGAGCATAACTTTCTCATCCGGACTCCAAATCGACTGGTTCCGGCGGCATTAGAAAGCTATTTCAGCTGGCTACAATTCCTGTCTAATGTCAAATTTCCAAATTCGGACTCGAACATGGTCAAAATTGGATTCCAACAGCGATCATGAAAATACCCGCTACAGTTCGAGGACACGAATGCGCATCAAGAAACGTGCACAAAAACACTCGCTACAAAAGATACGCACATAAGTAAAAGTACAAAATCATGCACAAAATTACTCACGCAAAACTGCATTCGCAAAAAGGATCATGAAAACACAAACTACAAGCCTAGGACATTAATACAAATCAACAAACATGCACAAACACACTCGCTCAAATGGACATGCACAAGCATACATGTAAAAAAACATGCGCAAAAGTGCATTCGCAACAACGTTCTTAAAAACACGAAGTACAACACTAGGACTTTAATGCGCATAACCAAACAACAGCAAAAACACAAGATACAAAAGATACAGTGGAGTGTAGAAATAACACTCAACGTTTACGTTTACGTGGATTTTTTGATGGATTAATTTATATTTCTGTTATAATTGGTGGATTTATTATTCTATAGGTACAAATTGATAATTAGGTGTCCATGAAGCAAAAATGATCAAAGAGTAAGAAAAGAGTTGCAATTAGGAAAATAAAATCAAAATAGAAGAGAGGATCCCTCAACATCTTCGGTAGTGTCCACGAAGTCGAGCATAACTTTCTCATCCGGACTCCAAATCGACTGGTTCCGGCGGCATTAGAAAGCTATTTCAGCTGGCTACAATTCCTGTCTAATGTCAAATTTCCAAATTCGGACTCGAACATGGTCAAAATTGGATTCCAACAGCGATCATGAAAATACCCGCTACAGTTCGAGGACACGAATGCGCATCAAGAAACGTGCACAAAAACACTCGCTACAAAAGATACGCACATAAGTAAAAGTACAAAATCATGCACAAAATTACTCACGCAAAACTGCATTCGCAAAAAGGATCATGAAAACACAAACTACAAGCCTAGGACATTAATACAAATCAACAAACATGCACAAACACACTCGCTCAAATGGACATGCACAAGCATACATGTAAAAAAACATGCGCAAAAGTGCATTCGCAACAACGTTCTTAAAAACACGAAGTACAACACTAGGACTTTAATGCGCATAACCAAACAACAGCAAAAACACAAGATACAAAAGATACAGTGGAGTGTAGAAATAACACTCAACGTTTACGTTTACGTGGATTTTTTGATGGATTAATTTATATTTCTGTTATAATTGGTGGATTTATTATTCTATAGGTACAAATTGATAATTAGGTGTCCATGAAGCAAAAATGATCAAAGAGTAAGAAAAGAGTTGCAATTAGGAAAATAAAATCAAAATAGAAGAGAGGATCCCTCAACATCTTCGGTAGTGTCCACGAAGTCGAGCATAACTTTCTCATCCGGACTCCAAATCGACTGGTTCCGGCGGCATTAGAAAGCTATTTCAGCTGGCTACAATTCCTGTCTAATGTCAAATTTCCAAATTCGGACTCGAACATGGTCAAAATTGGATTCCAACAGCGATCATGAAAATACCCGCTACAGTTCGAGGACACGAATGCGCATCAAGAAACGTGCACAAAAACACTCGCTACAAAAGATACGCACATAAGTAAAAGTACAAAATCATGCACAAAATTACTCACGCAAAACTGCATTCGCAAAAAGGATCATGAAAACACAAACTACAAGCCTAGGACATTAATACAAATCAACAAACATGCACAAACACACTCGCTCAAATGGACATGCACAAGCGTACATGTAAAAAAACATGCGCAAAAGTGCATTCGCAACAACGTTCTTAAAAACACGAAGTACAACACTAGGACTTTAATGCGCATAACCAAACAACAGCAAAAACACAAGATACAAAAGATACAGTGGAGTGTAGAAATAACACTCAACGTTTACGTTTACGTGGATTTTTTGATGGATTAATTTATATTTCTGTTATAAATGGGGAATTTATTATTCTATAGGTACAAATTGATAATTAGGTGTCCATGAAGCAAAAATGATCAAAGAGTAAGAAAAGAGTTGCAATTAGGAAAATAAAATCAAAATAGAAGAGAGGATCCCTCAACATCTTCGGTAGTGTCCACGAAGTCGAGCATAACTTTCTCATCCGGACTCCAAATCGACTGGTTCCGGCGGCATTAGAAAGCTATTTCAGCTGGCTACAATTCCTGTCTAATGTCAAATTTCCAAATTCGGACTCGAACATGGTCAAAATTGGATTCCAACAGCGATCATGAAAATACCCGCTACAGTTCGAGGACACGAATGCGCATCAAGAAACGTGCACAAAAAAACTCGCTACAAAAGATACGCACATAAGTAAAAGTACAAAATCATGCACAAAATTACTCACGCAAAACTGCATTCGCAAAGAGGATCATGAAAACACAAACTACAAGCCTAGGACATTAATACAAATCAACAAACATGCACAAACACACTCGCTCAAATGGACATGCACAAGCATACATGTAAAAAAACATGCGCAAAAGTGCATTCGCAACAACGTTCTTAAAAACACGAAGTACAACACTAGGACTTTAATGCGCATAACCAAACAACAGCAAAAACACAAGATACAAAAGATACAGTGGAGTGTAGAAATAACACTCAACGTTTACGTTTACGTGGATTTTTTGATGGATTAATTTATATTTCTGTTATAATTGGTGGATTTATTATTCTATAGGTACAAATTGATAATTAGGTGTCCATGAAGCAAAAATGATCAAAGAGTAAGAAAAGAGTTGCAATTAGGAAAATAAAATCAAAATAGAAGAGAGGATCCCTCAACATCTTCGGTAGTGTCCACGAAGTCGAGCATAACTTTCTCATCCGGACTCCAAATCGACTGGTTCCGGCGGCATTAGAAAGCTATTTCAGCTGGCTACAATTCCTGTCTAATGTCAAATTTCCAAATTCGGACTCGAACATGGTCAAAATTGGATTCCAACAGCGATCATGAAAATACCCGCTACAGTTCGAGGACACGAATGCGCATCAAGAAACGTGCACAAAAACACTCGCTACAAAAGATACGCACATAAGTAAAAGTACAAAATCATGCACAAAATTACTCACGCAAAACTGCATTCGCAAAAAGGATCATGAAAACACAAACTACAAGCCTAGGACATTAATACAAATCAACAAACATGCACAAACACACTCGCTCAAATGGACATGCACAAGCATACATGTAAAAAAACATGCGCAAAAGTGCATTCGCAACAACGTTCTTAAAAACACGAAGTACAACACTAGGACTTTAATGCGCATAACCAAACAACAGCAAAAACACAAGATACAAAAGATACAGTGGAGTGTAGAAATAACACTCAACGTTTACGTTTACGTGGATTTTTTGATGGATTAATTTATATTTCTGTTATAATTGGTGGATTTATTATTCTATAGGTACAAATTGATAATTAGGTGTCCATGAAGCAAAAATGATCAAAGAGTAAGAAAAGAGTTGCAATTAGGAAAATAAAATCAAAATAGAAGAGAGGATCCCTCAACATCTTCGGTAGTGTCCACGAAGTCGAGCATAACTTTCTCATCCGGACTCCAAATCGACTGGTTCCGGCGGCATTAGAAAGCTATTTCAGCTGGCTACAATTCCTGTCTAATGTCAAATTTCCAAATTCGGACTCGAACATGGTCAAAATTGGATTCCAACAGCGATCATGAAAATACCCGCTACAGTTCGAGGACACGAATGCGCATCAAGAAACGTGCACAAAAACACTCGCTACAAAAGATACGCACATAAGTAAAAGTACAAAATCATGCACAAAATTACTCACGCAAAACTGCATTCGCAAAAAGGATCATGAAAACACAAACTACAAGCCTAGGACATTAATACAAATCAACAAACATGCACAAACACACTCGCTCAAATGGACATGCACAAGCATACATGTAAAAAAACATGCGCAAAAGTGCATTCGCAACAACGTTCTTAAAAACACGAAGTACAACACTAGGACTTTAATGCGCATAACCAAACAACAGCAAAAACACAAGATACAAAAGATACAGTGGAGTGTAGAAATAACACTCAACGTTTACGTTTACGTGGATTTTTTGATGGATTAATTTATATTTCTGTTATAATTGGTGGATTTATTATTCTATAGGTACAAATTGATAATTAGGTGTCCATGAAGCAAAAATGATCAAAGAGTAAGAAAAGAGTTGCAATTAGGAAAATAAAATCAAAATAGAAGAGAGGATCCCTCAACATCTTCGGTAGTGTCCACGAAGTCGAGCATAACTTTCTCATCCGGACTCCAAATCGACTGGTTCCGGCGGCATTAGAAAGCTATTTCAGCTGGCTACAATTCCTGTCTAATGTCAAATTTCCAAATTCGGACTCGAACATGGTCAAAATTGGATTCCAACAGCGATCATGAAAATACCCGCTACAGTTCGAGGACACGAATGCGCATCAAGAAACGTGCACAAAAACACTCGCTACAAAAGATACGCACATAAGTAAAAGTACAAAATCATGCACAAAATTACTCACGCAAAACTGCATTCGCAAAAAGGATCATGAAAACACAAACTACAAGCCTAGGACATTAATACAAATCAACAAACATGCACAAACACACTCGCTCAAATGGACATGCACAAGCATACATGTAAAAAAACATGCGCAAAAGTGCATTCGCAACAACGTTCTTAAAAACACGAAGTACAACACTAGGACTTTAATGCGCATAACCAAACAACAGCAAAAACACAAGATACAAAAGATACAGTGGAGTGTAGAAATAACACTCAACGTTTACGTTTACGTGGATTTTTTGATGGATTAATTTATATTTCTGTTATAATTGGTGGATTTATTATTCTATAGGTACAAATTGATAATTAGGTGTCCATGAAGCAAAAATGATCAAAGAGTAAGAAAAGAGTTGCAATTAGGAAAATAAAATCAAAATAGAAGAGAGGATCCCTCAACATCTTCGGTAGTGTCCACGAAGTCGAGCATAACTTTCTCATCCGGACTCCAAATCGACTGGTTCCGGCGGCATTAGAAAGCTATTTCAGCTGGCTACAATTCCTGTCTAATGTCAAATTTCCAAATTCGGACTCGAACATGGTCAAAATTGGATTCCAACAGCGATCATGAAAATACCCGCTACAGTTCGAGGACACGAATGCGCATCAAGAAACGTGCACAAAAACACTCGCTACAAAAGATACGCACATAAGTAAAAGTACAAAATCATGCACAAAATTACTCACGCAAAACTGCATTCGCAAAAAGGATCATGAAAACACAAACTACAAGCCTAGGACATTAATACAAATCAACAAACATGCACAAACACACTCGCTCAAATGGACATGCACAAGCGTACATGTAAAAAAACATGCGCAAAAGTGCATTCGCAACAACGTTCTTAAAAACACGAAGTACAACACTAGGACTTTAATGCGCATAACCAAACAACAGCAAAAACACAAGATACAAAAGATACAGTGGAGTGTAGAAATAACACTCAACGTTTACGTTTACGTGGATTTTTTGATGGATTAATTTATATTTCTGTTATAAATGGGGATTTATTATTCTATAGGTACAAATTGATAATTAGGTGTCCATGAAGCAAAAATGATCAAAGAGTAAGAAAAGAGTTGCAATTAGGAAAATAAAATCAAAATAGAAGAGAGGATCCCTCAACATCTTCGGTAGTGTCCACGAAGTCGAGCATAACTTTCTCATCCGGACTCCAAATCGACTGGTTCCGGCGGCATTAGAAAGCTATTTCAGCTGGCTACAATTCCTGTCTAATGTCAAATTTCCAAATTCGGACTCGAACATGGTCAAAATTGGATTCCAACAGCGATCATGAAAATACCCGCTACAGTTCGAGGACACGAATGCGCATCAAGAAACGTGCACAAAAACACTCGCTACAAAAGATACGCACATAAGTAAAAGTACAAAATCATGCACAAAATTACTCACGCAAAACTGCATTCGCAAAAAGGATCATGAAAACACAAACTACAAGCCTAGGACATTAATACAAATCAACAAACATGCACAAACACACTCGCTCAAATGGACATGCACAAGCATACATGTAAAAAAACATGCGCAAAAGTGCATTCGCAACAACGTTCTTAAAAACACGAAGTACAACACTAGGACTTTAATGCGCATAACCAAACAACAGCAAAAACACAAGATACAAAAGATACAGTGGAGTGTAGAAATAACACTCAACGTTTACGTTTACGTGGATTTTTTGATGGATTAATTTATATTTCTGTTATAATTGGTGGATTTATTATTCTATAGGTACAAATTGATAATTAGGTGTCCATGAAGCAAAAATGATCAAAGAGTAAGAAAAGAGTTGCAATTAGGAAAATAAAATCAAAATAGAAGAGAGGATCCCTCAACATCTTCGGTAGTGTCCACGAAGTCGAGCATAACTTTCTCATCCGGACTCCAAATCGACTGGTTCCGGCGGCATTAGAAAGCTATTTCAGCTGGCTACAATTCCTGTCTAATGTCAAATTTCCAAATTCGGACTCGAACATGGTCAAAATTGGATTCCAACAGCGATCATGAAAATACCCGCTACAGTTCGAGGACACGAATGCGCATCAAGAAACGTGCACAAAAACACTCGCTACAAAAGATACGCACATAAGTAAAAGTACAAAATCATGCACAAAATTACTCACGCAAAACTGCATTCGCAAAAAGGATCATGAAAACACAAACTACAAGCCTAGGACATTAATACAAATCAACAAACATGCACAAACACACTCGCTCAAATGGACATGCACAAGCATACATGTAAAAAAACATGCGCAAAAGTGCATTCGCAACAACGTTCTTAAAAACACGAAGTACAACACTAGGACTTTAATGCGCATAACCAAACAACAGCAAAAACACAAGATACAAAAGATACAGTGGAGTGTAGAAATAACACTCAACGTTTACGTTTACGTGGATTTTTTGATGGATTAATTTATATTTCTGTTATAAATGGGGATTTATTATTCTATAGGTACAAATTGATAATTAGGTGTCCATGAAGCAAAAATGATCAAAGAGTAAGAAAAGAGTTGCAATTAGGAAAATAAAATCAAAATAGAAGAGAGGATCCCTCAACATCTTCGGTAGTGTCCACGAAGTCGAGCATAACTTTCTCATCCGGACTCCAAATCGACTGGTTCCGGCGGCATTAGAAAGCTATTTCAGCTGGCTACAATTCCTGTCTAATGTCAAATTTCCAAATTCGGACTCGAACATGGTCAAAATTGGATTCCAACAGCGATCATGAAAATACCCGCTACAGTTCGAGGACACGAATGCGCATCAAGAAACGTGCACAAAAAAACTCGCTACAAAAGATACGCACATAAGTAAAAGTACAAAATCATGCACAAAATTACTCACGCAAAACTGCATTCGCAAAGAGGATCATGAAAACACAAACTACAAGCCTAGGACATTAATACAAATCAACAAACATGCACAAACACACTCGCTCAAATGGACATGCACAAGCATACATGTAAAAAAACATGCGCAAAAGTGCATTCGCAACAACGTTCTTAAAAACACGAAGTACAACACTAGGACTTTAATGCGCATAACCAAACAACAGCAAAAACACAAGATACAAAAGATACAGTGGAGTGTAGAAATAACACTCAACGTTTACGTTTACGTGGATTTTTTGATGGATTAATTTATATTTCTGTTATAATTGGTGGATTTATTATTCTATAGGTACAAATTGATAATTAGGTGTCCATGAAGCAAAAATGATCAAAGAGTAAGAAAAGAGTTGCAATTAGGAAAATAAAATCAAAATAGAAGAGAGGATCCCTCAACATCTTCGGTAGTGTCCACGAAGTCGAGCATAACTTTCTCATCCGGACTCCAAATCGACTGGTTCCGGCGGCATTAGAAAGCTATTTCAGCTGGCTACAATTCCTGTCTAATGTCAAATTTCCAAATTCGGACTCGAACATGGTCAAAATTGGATTCCAACAGCGATCATGAAAATACCCGCTACAGTTCGAGGACACGAATGCGCATCAAGAAACGTGCACAAAAACACTCGCTACAAAAGATACGCACATAAGTAAAAGTACAAAATCATGCACAAAATTACTCACGCAAAACTGCATTCGCAAAAAGGATCATGAAAACACAAACTACAAGCCTAGGACATTAATACAAATCAACAAACATGCACAAACACACTCGCTCAAATGGACATGCACAAGCATACATGTAAAAAAACATGCGCAAAAGTGCATTCGCAACAACGTTCTTAAAAACACGAAGTACAACACTAGGACTTTAATGCGCATAACCAAACAACAGCAAAAACACAAGATACAAAAGATACAGTGGAGTGTAGAAATAACACTCAACGTTTACGTTTACGTGGATTTTTTGATGGATTAATTTATATTTCTGTTATAAATGGGGATTTATTATTCTATAGGTACAAATTGATAATTAGGTGTCCATGAAGCAAAAATGATCAAAGAGTAAGAAAAGAGTTGCAATTAGGAAAATAAAATCAAAATAGAAGAGAGGATCCCTCAACATCTTCGGTAGTGTCCACGAAGTCGAGCATAACTTTCTCATCCGGACTCCAAATCGACTGGTTCCGGCGGCATTAGAAAGCTATTTCAGCTGGCTACAATTCCTGTCTAATGTCAAATTTCCAAATTCGGACTCGAACATGGTCAAAATTGGATTCCAACAGCGATCATGAAAATACCCGCTACAGTTCGAGGACACGAATGCGCATCAAGAAACGTGCACAAAAACACTCGCTACAAAAGATACGCACATAAGTAAAAGTACAAAATCATGCACAAAATTACTCACGCAAAACTGCATTCGCAAAAAGGATCATGAAAACACAAACTACAAGCCTAGGACATTAATACAAATCAACAAACATGCACAAACACACTCGCTCAAATGGACATGCACAAGCATACATGTAAAAAAACATGCGCAAAAGTGCATTCGCAACAACGTTCTTAAAAACACGAAGTACAACACTAGGACTTTAATGCGCATAACCAAACAACAGCAAAAACACAAGATACAAAAGATACAGTGGAGTGTAGAAATAACACTCAACGTTTACGTTTACGTGGATTTTTTGATGGATTAATTTATATTTCTGTTATAAATGGTGGATTTATTATTCTATAGGTACAAATTGATAATTAGGTGTCCATGAAGCAAAAATGATCAAAGAGTAAGAAAAGAGTTGCAATTAGGAAAATAAAATCAAAATAGAAGAGAGGATCCCTCAACATCTTCGGTAGTGTCCACGAAGTCGAGCATAACTTTCTCATCCGGACTCCAAATCGACTGGTTCCAGCGGCATTAGAAAGCTATTTCAGCTGGCTACAATTCCTGTCTAATGTCAAATTTCCAAATTCGGACTCGAACATGGTCAAAATTGGATTCCAACAGCGATCATGAAAATACCCGCTACAGTTCGAGGACACGAATGCGCATCAAGAAACGTGCACAAAAACACTCGCTACAAAAGATACGCACATAAGTAAAAGTACAAAATCATGCACAAAATTACTCACGCAAAACTGCATTCGCAAAAAGGATCATGAAAACACAAACTACAAGCCTAGGACATTAATACAAATCAACAAACATGCACAAACACACTCGCTCAAATGGACATGCACAAGCATACATGTAAAAAAACATGCGCAAAAGTGCATTCGCAACAACGTTCTTAAAAACACGAAGTACAACACTAGGACTTTAATGCGCATAACCAAACAACAGCAAAAACACAAGATACAAAAGATACAGTGGAGTGTAGAAATAACACTCAACGTTTACGTTTACGTGGATTTTTTGATGGATTAATTTATATTTCTGTTATAATGGTGGATTTATTATTCTATAGGTACAAATTGATAATTAGGTGTCCATGAAGCAAAAATGATCAAAGAGTAAGAAAAGAGTTGCAATTAGGAAAATAAAATCAAAATAGAAGAGAGGATCCCTCAACATCTTCGGTAGTGTCCACGAAGTCGAGCATAACTTTCTCATCCGGACTCCAAATCGACTGGTTCCGGCGGCATTAGAAAGCTATTTCAGCTGGCTACAATTCCTGTCTAATGTCAAATTTCCAAATTCGGACTCGAACATGGTCAAAATTGGATTCCAACAGCGATCATGAAAATACCCGCTACAGTTCGAGGACACGAATGCGCATCAAGAAACGTGCACAAAAACACTCGCTACAAAAGATACGCACATAAGTAAAAGTACAAAATCATGCACAAAATTACTCACGCAAAACTGCATTCGCAAAAAGGATCATGAAAACACAAACTACAAGCCTAGGACATTAATACAAATCAACAAACATGCACAAACACACTCGCTCAAATGGACATGCACAAGCATACATGTAAAAAAACATGCGCAAAAGTGCATTCGCAACAACGTTCTTAAAAACACGAAGTACAACACTAGGACTTTAATGCGCATAACCAAACAACAGCAAAAACACAAGATACAAAAGATACAGTGGAGTGTAGAAATAACACTCAACGTTTACGTTTACGTGGATTTTTTGATGGATTAATTTATATTTCTGTTATAATTGGGGATTTATTATTCTATAGGTACAAATTGATAATTAGGTGTCCATGAAGCAAAAATGATCAAAGAGTAAGAAAAGAGTTGCAATTAGGAAAATAAAATCAAAATAGAAGAGAGGATCCCTCAACATCTTCGGTAGTGTCCACGAAGTCGAGCATAACTTTCTCATCCGGACTCCAAATCGACTGGTTCCGGCGGCATTAGAAAGCTATTTCAGCTGGCTACAATTCCTGTCTAATGTCAAATTTCCAAATTCGGACTCGAACATGGTCAAAATTGGATTCCAACAGCGATCATGAAAATACCCGCTACAGTTCGAGGACACGAATGCGCATCAAGAAACGTGCACAAAAACACTCGCTACAAAAGATACGCACATAAGTAAAAGTACAAAATCATGCACAAAATTACTCACGCAAAACTGCATTCGCAAAAAGGATCATGAAAACACAAACTACAAGCCTAGGACATTAATACAAATCAACAAACATGCACAAACACACTCGCTCAAATGGACATGCACAAGCATACATGTAAAAAAACATGCGCAAAAGTGCATTCGCAACAACGTTCTTAAAAACACGAAGTACAACACTAGGACTTTAATGCGCATAACCAAACAACAGCAAAAACACAAGATACAAAAGATACAGTGGAGTGTAGAAATAACACTCAACGTTTACGTTTACGTGGATTTTTTGATGGATTAATTTATATTTCTGTTATAATTGGTGGATTTATTATTCTATAGGTACAAATTGATAATTAGGTGTCCATGAAGCAAAAATGATCAAAGAGTAAGAAAAGAGTTGCAATTAGGAAAATAAAATCAAAATAGAAGAGAGGATCCCTCAACATCTTCGGTAGTGTCCACGAAGTCGAGCATAACTTTCTCATCCGGACTCCAAATCGACTGGTTCCGGCGGCATTAGAAAGCTATTTCAGCTGGCTACAATTCCTGTCTAATGTCAAATTTCCAAATTCGGACTCGAACATGGTCAAAATTGGATTCCAACAGCGATCATGAAAATACCCGCTACAGTTCGAGGACACGAATGCGCATCAAGAAACGTGCACAAAAACACTCGCTACAAAAGATACGCACATAAGTAAAAGTACAAAATCATGCACAAAATTACTCACGCAAAACTGCATTCGCAAAAAGGATCATGAAAACACAAACTACAAGCCTAGGACATTAATACAAATCAACAAACATGCACAAACACACTCGCTCAAATGGACATGCACAAGCGTACATGTAAAAAAACATGCGCAAAAGTGCATTCGCAACAACGTTCTTAAAAACACGAAGTACAACACTAGGACTTTAATGCGCATAACCAAACAACAGCAAAAACACAAGATACAAAAGATACAGTGGAGTGTAGAAATAACACTCAACGTTTACGTTTACGTGGATTTTTTGATGGATTAATTTATATTTCTGTTATAAATGGGGATTTATTATTCTATAGGTACAAATTGATAATTAGGTGTCCATGAAGCAAAAATGATCAAAGAGTAAGAAAAGAGTTGCAATTAGGAAAATAAAATCAAAATAGAAGAGAGGATCCCTCAACATCTTCGGTAGTGTCCACGAAGTCGAGCATAACTTTCTCATCCGGACTCCAAATCGACTGGTTCCGGCGGCATTAGAAAGCTATTTCAGCTGGCTACAATTCCTGTCTAATGTCAAATTTCCAAATTCGGACTCGAACATGGTCAAAATTGGATTCCAACAGCGATCATGAAAATACCCGCTACAGTTCGAGGACACGAATGCGCATCAAGAAACGTGCACAAAAACACTCGCTACAAAAGATACGCACATAAGTAAAAGTACAAAATCATGCACAAAATTACTCACGCAAAACTGCATTCGCAAAGAGGATCATGAAAACACAAACTACAAGCCTAGGACATTAATACAAATCAACAAACATGCACAAACACACTCGCTCAAATGGACATGCACAAGCATACATGTAAAAAAACATGCGCAAAAGTGCATTCGCAACAACGTTCTTAAAAACACGAAGTACAACACTAGGACTTTAATGCGCATAACCAAACAACAGCAAAAACACAAGATACAAAAGATACAGTGGAGTGTAGAAATAACACTCAACGTTTACGTTTACGTGGATTTTTTGATGGATTAATTTATATTTCTGTTATAATTGGTGGATTTATTATTCTATAGGTACAAATTGATAATTAGGTGTCCATGAAGCAAAAATGATCAAAGAGTAAGAAAAGAGTTGCAATTAGGAAAATAAAATCAAAATAGAAGAGAGGATCCCTCAACATCTTCGGTAGTGTCCACGAAGTCGAGCATAACTTTCTCATCCGGACTCCAAATCGACTGGTTCCGGCGGCATTAGAAAGCTATTTCAGCTGGCTACAATTCCTGTCTAATGTCAAATTTCCAAATTCGGACTCGAACATGGTCAAAATTGGATTCCAACAGCGATCATGAAAATACCCGCTACAGTTCGAGGACACGAATGCGCATCAAGAAACGTGCACAAAAACACTCGCTACAAAAGATACGCACATAAGTAAAAGTACAAAATCATGCACAAAATTACTCACGCAAAACTGCATTCGCAAAAAGGATCATGAAAACACAAACTACAAGCCTAGGACATTAATACAAATCAACAAACATGCACAAACACACTCGCTCAAATGGACATGCACAAGCATACATGTAAAAAAACATGCGCAAAAGTGCATTCGCAACAACGTTCTTAAAAACACGAAGTACAACACTAGGACTTTAATGCGCATAACCAAACAACAGCAAAAACACAAGATACAAAAGATACAGTGGAGTGTAGAAATAACACTCAACGTTTACGTTTACGTGGATTTTTTGATGGATTAATTTATATTTCTGTTATAATTGGTGGATTTATTATTCTATAGGTACAAATTGATAATTAGGTGTCCATGAAGCAAAAATGATCAAAGAGTAAGAAAAGAGTTGCAATTAGGAAAATAAAATCAAAATAGAAGAGAGGATCCCTCAACATCTTCGGTAGTGTCCACGAAGTCGAGCATAACTTTCTCATCCGGACTCCAAATCGACTGGTTCCGGCGGCATTAGAAAGCTATTTCAGCTGGCTACAATTCCTGTCTAATGTCAAATTTCCAAATTCGGACTCGAACATGGTCAAAATTGGATTCCAACAGCGATCATGAAAATACCCGCTACAGTTCGAGGACACGAATGCGCATCAAGAAACGTGCACAAAAACACTCGCTACAAAAGATACGCACATAAGTAAAAGTACAAAATCATGCACAAAATTACTCACGCAAAACTGCATTCGCAAAAGGATCATGAAAACACAAACTACAAGCCTAGGACATTAATACAAATCAACAAACATGCACAAACACACTCGCTCAAATGGACATGCACAAGCATACATGTAAAAAAACATGCGCAAAAGTGCATTCGCAACAACGTTCTTAAAAACACGAAGTACAACACTAGGACTTTAATGCGCATAACCAAACAACAGCAAAAACACAAGATACAAAAGATACAGTGGAGTGTAGAAATAACACTCAACGTTTACGTTTACGTGGATTTTTTGATGGATTAATTTATATTTCTGTTATAATTGGTGGATTTATTATTCTATAGGTACAAATTGATAATTAGGTGTCCATGAAGCAAAAATGATCAAAGAGTAAGAAAAGAGTTGCAATTAGGAAAATAAAATCAAAATAGAAGAGAGGATCCCTCAACATCTTCGGTAGTGTCCACGAAGTCGAGCATAACTTTCTCATCCGGACTCCAAATCGACTGGTTCCGGCGGCATTAGAAAGCTATTTCAGCTGGCTACAATTCCTGTCTAATGTCAAATTTCCAAATTCGGACTCGAACATGGTCAAAATTGGATTCCAACAGCGATCATGAAAATACCCGCTACAGTTCGAGGACACGAATGCGCATCAAGAAACGTGCACAAAAACACTCGCTACAAAAGATACGCACATAAGTAAAAGTACAAAATCATGCACAAAATTACTCACGCAAAACTGCATTCGCAAAGAGGATCATGAAAACACAAACTACAAGCCTAGGACATTAATACAAATCAACAAACATGCACAAACACACTCGCTCAAATGGACATGCACAAGCATACATGTAAAAAAACATGCGCAAAAGTGCATTCGCAACAACGTTCTTAAAAACACGAAGTACAACACTAGGACTTTAATGCGCATAACCAAACAACAGCAAAAACACAAGATACAAAAGATACAGTGGAGTGTAGAAATAACACTCAACGTTTACGTTTACGTGGATTTTTTGATGGATTAATTTATATTTCTGTTATAATTGGTGGATTTATTATTCTATAGGTACAAATTGATAATTAGGTGTCCATGAAGCAAAAATGATCAAAGAGTAAGAAAAGAGTTGCAATTAGGAAAATAAAATCAAAATAGAAGAGAGGATCCCTCAACATCTTCGGTAGTGTCCACGAAGTCGAGCATAACTTTCTCATCCGGACTCCAAATCGACTGGTTCCGGCGGCATTAGAAAGCTATTTCAGCTGGCTACAATTCCTGTCTAATGTCAAATTTCCAAATTCGGACTCGAACATGGTCAAAATTGGATTCCAACAGCGATCATGAAAATACCCGCTACAGTTCGAGGACACGAATGCGCATCAAGAAACGTGCACAAAAACACTCGCTACAAAAGATACGCACATAAGTAAAAGTACAAAATCATGCACAAAATTACTCACGCAAAACTGCATTCGCAAAAAGGATCATGAAAACACAAACTACAAGCCTAGGACATTAATACAAATCAACAAACATGCACAAACACACTCGCTCAAATGGACATGCACAAGCGTACATGTAAAAAAACATGCGCAAAAGTGCATTCGCAACAACGTTCTTAAAAACACGAAGTACAACACTAGGACTTTAATGCGCATAACCAAACAACAGCAAAAACACAAGATACAAAAGATACAGTGGAGTGTAGAAATAACACTCAACGTTTACGTTTACGTGGATTTTTTGATGGATTAATTTATATTTCTGTTATAATTGGGGATTTATTATTCTATAGGTACAAATTGATAATTAGGTGTCCATGAAGCAAAAATGATCAAAGAGTAAGAAAAGAGTTGCAATTAGGAAAATAAAATCAAAATAGAAGAGAGGATCCCTCAACATCTTCGGTAGTGTCCACGAAGTCGAGCATAACTTTCTCATCCGGACTCCAAATCGACTGGTTCCGGCGGCATTAGAAAGCTATTTCAGCTGGCTACAATTCCTGTCTAATGTCAAATTTCCAAATTCGGACTCGAACATGGTCAAAATTGGATTCCAACAGCGATCATGAAAATACCCGCTACAGTTCGAGGACACGAATGCGCATCAAGAAACGTGCACAAAAAACTCGCTACAAAAGATACGCACATAAGTAAAAGTACAAAATCATGCACAAAATTACTCACGCAAAACTGCATTCGCAAAAAGGATCATGAAAACACAAACTACAAGCCTAGGACATTAATACAAATCAACAAACATGCACAAACACACTCGCTCAAATGGACATGCACAAGCATACATGTAAAAAAACATGCGCAAAAGTGCATTCGCAACAACGTTCTTAAAAACACGAAGTACAACACTAGGACTTTAATGCGCATAACCAAACAACAGCAAAAACACAAGATACAAAAGATACAGTGGAGTGTAGAAATAACACTCAACGTTTACGTTTACGTGGATTTTTTGATGGATTAATTTATATTTCTGTTATAATTGGTGGATTTATTATTCTATAGGTACAAATTGATAATTAGGTGTCCATGAAGCAAAAATGATCAAAGAGTAAGAAAAGAGTTGCAATTAGGAAAATAAAATCAAAATAGAAGAGAGGATCCCTCAACATCTTCGGTAGTGTCCACGAAGTCGAGCATAACTTTCTCATCCGGACTCCAAATCGACTGGTTCCGGCGGCATTAGAAAGCTATTTCAGCTGGCTACAATTCCTGTCTAATGTCAAATTTCCAAATTCGGACTCGAACATGGTCAAAATTGGATTCCAACAGCGATCATGAAAATACCCGCTACAGTTCGAGGACACGAATGCGCATCAAGAAACGTGCACAAAAACACTCGCTACAAAAGATACGCACATAAGTAAAAGTACAAAATCATGCACAAAATTACTCACGCAAAACTGCATTCGCAAAAAGGATCATGAAAACACAAACTACAAGCCTAGGACATTAATACAAATCAACAAACATGCACAAACACACTCGCTCAAATGGACATGCACAAGCATACATGTAAAAAAACATGCGCAAAAGTGCATTCGCAACAACGTTCTTAAAAACACGAAGTACAACACTAGGACTTTAATGCGCATAACCAAACAACAGCAAAAACACAAGATACAAAAGATACAGTGGAGTGTAGAAATAACACTCAACGTTTACGTTTACGTGGATTTTTTGATGGATTAATTTATATTTCTGTTATAATTGGGGATTTATTATTCTATAGGTACAAATTGATAATTAGGTGTCCATGAAGCAAAAATGATCAAAGAGTAAGAAAAGAGTTGCAATTAGGAAAATAAAATCAAAATAGAAGAGAGGATCCCTCAACATCTTCGGTAGTGTCCACGAAGTCGAGCATAACTTTCTCATCCGGACTCCAAATCGACTGGTTCCGGCGGCATTAGAAAGCTATTTCAGCTGGCTACAATTCCTGTCTAATGTCAAATTTCCAAATTCGGACTCGAACATGGTCAAAATTGGATTCCAACAGCGATCATGAAAATACCCGCTACAGTTCGAGGACACGAATGCGCATCAAGAAACGTGCACAAAAACACTCGCTACAAAAGATACGCACATAAGTAAAAGTACAAAATCATGCACAAAATTACTCACGCAAAACTGCATTCGCAAAAAGGATCATGAAAACACAAACTACAAGCCTAGGACATTAATACAAATCAACAAACATGCACAAACACACTCGCTCAAATGGACATGCACAAGCGTACATGTAAAAAAACATGCGCAAAAGTGCATTCGCAACAACGTTCTTAAAAACACGAAGTACAACACTAGGACTTTAATGCGCATAACCAAACAACAGCAAAAACACAAGATACAAAAGATACAGTGGAGTGTAGAAATAACACTCAACGTTTACGTTTACGTGGATTTTTTGATGGATTAATTTATATTTCTGTTATAATTGGGGAATTTATTATTCTATAGGTACAAATTGATAATTAGGTGTCCATGAAGCAAAAATGATCAAAGAGTAAGAAAAGAGTTGCAATTAGGAAAATAAAATCAAAATAGAAGAGAGGATCCCTCAACATCTTCGGTAGTGTCCACGAAGTCGAGCATAACTTTCTCATCCGGACTCCAAATCGACTGGTTCCGGCGGCATTAGAAAGCTATTTCAGCTGGCTACAATTCCTGTCTAATGTCAAATTTCCAAATTCGGACTCGAACATGGTCAAAATTGGATTCCAACAGCGATCATGAAAATACCCGCTACAGTTCGAGGACACGAATGCGCATCAAGAAACGTGCACAAAAACACTCGCTACAAAAGATACGCACATAAGTAAAAGTACAAAATCATGCACAAAATTACTCACGCAAAACTGCATTCGCAAAAAGGATCATGAAAACACAAACTACAAGCCTAGGACATTAATACAAATCAACAAACATGCACAAACACACTCGCTCAAATGGACATGCACAAGCATACATGTAAAAAAACATGCGCAAAAGTGCATTCGCAACAACGTTCTTAAAAACACGAAGTACAACACTAGGACTTTAATGCGCATAACCAAACAACAGCAAAAACACAAGATACAAAAGATACAGTGGAGTGTAGAAATAACACTCAACGTTTACGTTTACGTGGATTTTTTGATGGATTAATTTATATTTCTGTTATAATTGGTGGATTTATTATTCTATAGGTACAAATTGATAATTAGGTGTCCATGAAGCAAAAATGATCAAAGAGTAAGAAAAGAGTTGCAATTAGGAAAATAAAATCAAAATAGAAGAGAGGATCCCTCAACATCTTCGGTAGTGTCCACGAAGTCGAGCATAACTTTCTCATCCGGACTCCAAATCGACTGGTTCCGGCGGCATTAGAAAGCTATTTCAGCTGGCTACAATTCCTGTCTAATGTCAAATTTCCAAATTCGGACTCGAACATGGTCAAAATTGGATTCCAACAGCGATCATGAAAATACCCGCTACAGTTCGAGGACACGAATGCGCATCAAGAAACGTGCACAAAAACACTCGCTACAAAAGATACGCACATAAGTAAAAGTACAAAATCATGCACAAAATTACTCACGCAAAACTGCATTCGCAAAAAGGATCATGAAAACACAAACTACAAGCCTAGGACATTAATACAAATCAACAAACATGCACAAACACACTCGCTCAAATGGACATGCACAAGCATACATGTAAAAAAACATGCGCAAAAGTGCATTCGCAACAACGTTCTTAAAAACACGAAGTACAACACTAGGACTTTAATGCGCATAACCAAACAACAGCAAAAACACAAGATACAAAAGATACAGTGGAGTGTAGAAATAACACTCAACGTTTACGTTTACGTGGATTTTTTGATGGATTAATTTATATTTCTGTTATAATTGGTGGATTTATTATTCTATAGGTACAAATTGATAATTAGGTGTCCATGAAGCAAAAATGATCAAAGAGTAAGAAAAGAGTTGCAATTAGGAAAATAAAATCAAAATAGAAGAGAGGATCCCTCAACATCTTCGGTAGTGTCCACGAAGTCGAGCATAACTTTCTCATCCGGACTCCAAATCGACTGGTTCCGGCGGCATTAGAAAGCTATTTCAGCTGGCTACAATTCCTGTCTAATGTCAAATTTCCAAATTCGGACTCGAACATGGTCAAAATTGGATTCCAACAGCGATCATGAAAATACCCGCTACAGTTCGAGGACACGAATGCGCATCAAGAAACGTGCACAAAAACACTCGCTACAAAAGATACGCACATAAGTAAAAGTACAAAATCATGCACAAAATTACTCACGCAAAACTGCATTCGCAAAGAGGATCATGAAAACACAAACTACAAGCCTAGGACATTAATACAAATCAACAAACATGCACAAACACACTCGCTCAAATGGACATGCACAAGCATACATGTAAAAAAACATGCGCAAAAGTGCATTCGCAACAACGTTCTTAAAAACACGAAGTACAACACTAGGACTTTAATGCGCATAACCAAACAACAGCAAAAACACAAGATACAAAAGATACAGTGGAGTGTAGAAATAACACTCAACGTTTACGTTTACGTGGATTTTTTGATGGATTAATTTATATTTCTGTTATAATTGGTGGATTTATTATTCTATAGGTACAAATTGATAATTAGGTGTCCATGAAGCAAAAATGATCAAAGAGTAAGAAAAGAGTTGCAATTAGGAAAATAAAATCAAAATAGAAGAGAGGATCCCTCAACATCTTCGGTAGTGTCCACGAAGTCGAGCATAACTTTCTCATCCGGACTCCAAATCGACTGGTTCCGGCGGCATTAGAAAGCTATTTCAGCTGGCTACAATTCCTGTCTAATGTCAAATTTCCAAATTCGGACTCGAACATGGTCAAAATTGGATTCCAACAGCGATCATGAAAATACCCGCTACAGTTCGAGGACACGAATGCGCATCAAGAAACGTGCACAAAAACACTCGCTACAAAAGATACGCACATAAGTAAAAGTACAAAATCATGCACAAAATTACTCACGCAAAACTGCATTCGCAAAAAGGATCATGAAAACACAAACTACAAGCCTAGGACATTAATACAAATCAACAAACATGCACAAACACACTCGCTCAAATGGACATGCACAAGCATACATGTAAAAAAACATGCGCAAAAGTGCATTCGCAACAACGTTCTTAAAAACACGAAGTACAACACTAGGACTTTAATGCGCATAACCAAACAACAGCAAAAACACAAGATACAAAAGATACAGTGGAGTGTAGAAATAACACTCAACGTTTACGTTTACGTGGATTTTTTGATGGATTAATTTATATTTCTGTTATAAATGGTGGATTTATTATTCTATAGGTACAAATTGATAATTAGGTGTCCATGAAGCAAAAATGATCAAAGAGTAAGAAAAGAGTTGCAATTAGGAAAATAAAATCAAAATAGAAGAGAGGATCCCTCAACATCTTCGGTAGTGTCCACGAAGTCGAGCATAACTTTCTCATCCGGACTCCAAATCGACTGGTTCCGGCGGCATTAGAAAGCTATTTCAGCTGGCTACAATTCCTGTCTAATGTCAAATTTCCAAATTCGGACTCGAACATGGTCAAAATTGGATTCCAACAGCGATCATGAAAATACCCGCTACAGTTCGAGGACACGAATGCGCATCAAGAAACGTGCACAAAAACACTCGCTACAAAAGATACGCACATAAGTAAAAGTACAAAATCATGCACAAAATTACTCACGCAAAACTGCATTCGCAAAAAGGATCATGAAAACACAAACTACAAGCCTAGGACATTAATACAAATCAACAAACATGCACAAACACACTCGCTCAAATGGACATGCACAAGCATACATGTAAAAAAACATGCGCAAAAGTGCATTCGCAACAACGTTCTTAAAAACACGAAGTACAACACTAGGACTTTAATGCGCATAACCAAACAACAGCAAAAACACAAGATACAAAAGATACAGTGGAGTGTAGAAATAACACTCAACGTTTACGTTTACGTGGATTTTTTGATGGATTAATTTATATTTCTGTTATAAATGGTGGATTTATTATTCTATAGGTACAAATTGATAATTAGGTGTCCATGAAGCAAAAATGATCAAAGAGTAAGAAAAGAGTTGCAATTAGGAAAATAAAATCAAAATAGAAGAGAGGATCCCTCAACATCTTCGGTAGTGTCCACGAAGTCGAGCATAACTTTCTCATCCGGACTCCAAATCGACTGGTTCCGGCGGCATTAGAAAGCTATTTCAGCTGGCTACAATTCCTGTCTAATGTCAAATTTCCAAATTCGGACTCGAACATGGTCAAAATTGGATTCCAACAGCGATCATGAAAATACCCGCTACAGTTCGAGGACACGAATGCGCATCAAGAAACGTGCACAAAAACACTCGCTACAAAAGATACGCACATAAGTAAAAGTACAAAATCATGCACAAAATTACTCACGCAAAACTGCATTCGCAAAAAGGATCATGAAAACACAAACTACAAGCCTAGGACATTAATACAAATCAACAAACATGCACAAACACACTCGCTCAAATGGACATGCACAAGCATACATGTAAAAAAACATGCGCAAAAGTGCATTCGCAACAACGTTCTTAAAAACACGAAGTACAACACTAGGACTTTAATGCGCATAACCAAACAACAGCAAAAACACAAGATACAAAAGATACAGTGGAGTGTAGAAATAACACTCAACGTTTACGTTTACGTGGATTTTTTGATGGATTAATTTATATTTCTGTTATAATTGGTGGATTTATTATTCTATAGGTACAAATTGATAATTAGGTGTCCATGAAGCAAAAATGATCAAAGAGTAAGAAAAGAGTTGCAATTAGGAAAATAAAATCAAAATAGAAGAGAGGATCCCTCAACATCTTCGGTAGTGTCCACGAAGTCGAGCATAACTTTCTCATCCGGACTCCAAATCGACTGGTTCCGGCGGCATTAGAAAGCTATTTCAGCTGGCTACAATTCCTGTCTAATGTCAAATTTCCAAATTCGGACTCGAACATGGTCAAAATTGGATTCCAACAGCGATCATGAAAATACCCGCTACAGTTCGAGGACACGAATGCGCATCAAGAAACGTGCACAAAAACACTCGCTACAAAAGATACGCACATAAGTAAAAGTACAAAATCATGCACAAAATTACTCACGCAAAACTGCATTCGCAAAAAGGATCATGAAAACACAAACTACAAGCCTAGGACATTAATACAAATCAACAAACATGCACAAACACACTCGCTCAAATGGACATGCACAAGCATACATGTAAAAAAACATGCGCAAAAGTGCATTCGCAACAACGTTCTTAAAAACACGAAGTACAACACTAGGACTTTAATGCGCATAACCAAACAACAGCAAAAACACAAGATACAAAAGATACAGTGGAGTGTAGAAATAACACTCAACGTTTACGTTTACGTGGATTTTTTGATGGATTAATTTATATTTCTGTTATAAATGGGGATTTATTATTCTATAGGTACAAATTGATAATTAGGTGTCCATGAAGCAAAAATGATCAAAGAGTAAGAAAAGAGTTGCAATTAGGAAAATAAAATCAAAATAGAAGAGAGGATCCCTCAACATCTTCGGTAGTGTCCACGAAGTCGAGCATAACTTTCTCATCCGGACTCCAAATCGACTGGTTCCGGCGGCATTAGAAAGCTATTTCAGCTGGCTACAATTCCTGTCTAATGTCAAATTTCCAAATTCGGACTCGAACATGGTCAAAATTGGATTCCAACAGCGATCATGAAAATACCCGCTACAGTTCGAGGACACGAATGCGCATCAAGAAACGTGCACAAAAACACTCGCTACAAAAGATACGCACATAAGTAAAAGTACAAAATCATGCACAAAATTACTCACGCAAAACTGCATTCGCAAAGAGGATCATGAAAACACAAACTACAAGCCTAGGACATTAATACAAATCAACAAACATGCACAAACACACTCGCTCAAATGGACATGCACAAGCATACATGTAAAAAAACATGCGCAAAAGTGCATTCGCAACAACGTTCTTAAAAACACGAAGTACAACACTAGGACTTTAATGCGCATAACCAAACAACAGCAAAAACACAAGATACAAAAGATACAGTGGAGTGTAGAAATAACACTCAACGTTTACGTTTACGTGGATTTTTTGATGGATTAATTTATATTTCTGTTATAATTGGTGGATTTATTATTCTATAGGTACAAATTGATAATTAGGTGTCCATGAAGCAAAAATGATCAAAGAGTAAGAAAAGAGTTGCAATTAGGAAAATAAAATCAAAATAGAAGAGAGGATCCCTCAACATCTTCGGTAGTGTCCACGAAGTCGAGCATAACTTTCTCATCCGGACTCCAAATCGACTGGTTCCGGCGGCATTAGAAAGCTATTTCAGCTGGCTACAATTCCTGTCTAATGTCAAATTTCCAAATTCGGACTCGAACATGGTCAAAATTGGATTCCAACAGCGATCATGAAAATACCCGCTACAGTTCGAGGACACGAATGCGCATCAAGAAACGTGCACAAAAACACTCGCTACAAAAGATACGCACATAAGTAAAAGTACAAAATCATGCACAAAATTACTCACGCAAAACTGCATTCGCAAAAAGGATCATGAAAACACAAACTACAAGCCTAGGACATTAATACAAATCAACAAACATGCACAAACACACTCGCTCAAATGGACATGCACAAGCATACATGTAAAAAAACATGCGCAAAAGTGCATTCGCAACAACGTTCTTAAAAACACGAAGTACAACACTAGGACTTTAATGCGCATAACCAAACAACAGCAAAAACACAAGATACAAAAGATACAGTGGAGTGTAGAAATAACACTCAACGTTTACGTTTACGTGGATTTTTTGATGGATTAATTTATATTTCTGTTATAAATGGGGAATTTATTATTCTATAGGTACAAATTGATAATTAGGTGTCCATGAAGCAAAAATGATCAAAGAGTAAGAAAAGAGTTGCAATTAGGAAAATAAAATCAAAATAGAAGAGAGGATCCCTCAACATCTTCGGTAGTGTCCACGAAGTCGAGCATAACTTTCTCATCCGGACTCCAAATCGACTGGTTCCGGCGGCATTAGAAAGCTATTTCAGCTGGCTACAATTCCTGTCTAATGTCAAATTTCCAAATTCGGACTCGAACATGGTCAAAATTGGATTCCAACAGCGATCATGAAAATACCCGCTACAGTTCGAGGACACGAATGCGCATCAAGAAACGTGCACAAAAACACTCGCTACAAAAGATACGCACATAAGTAAAAGTACAAAATCATGCACAAAATTACTCACGCAAAACTGCATTCGCAAAAAGGATCATGAAAACACAAACTACAAGCCTAGGACATTAATACAAATCAACAAACATGCACAAACACACTCGCTCAAATGGACATGCACAAGCATACATGTAAAAAAACATGCGCAAAAGTGCATTCGCAACAACGTTCTTAAAAACACGAAGTACAACACTAGGACTTTAATGCGCATAACCAAACAACAGCAAAAACACAAGATACAAAAGATACAGTGGAGTGTAGAAATAACACTCAACGTTTACGTTTACGTGGATTTTTTGATGGATTAATTTATATTTCTGTTATAATTGGGGATTTATTATTCTATAGGTACAAATTGATAATTAGGTGTCCATGAAGCAAAAATGATCAAAGAGTAAGAAAAGAGTTGCAATTAGGAAAATAAAATCAAAATAGAAGAGAGGATCCCTCAACATCTTCGGTAGTGTCCACGAAGTCGAGCATAACTTTCTCATCCGGACTCCAAATCGACTGGTTCCGGCGGCATTAGAAAGCTATTTCAGCTGGCTACAATTCCTGTCTAATGTCAAATTTCCAAATTCGGACTCGAACATGGTCAAAATTGGATTCCAACAGCGATCATGAAAATACCCGCTACAGTTCGAGGACACGAATGCGCATCAAGAAACGTGCACAAAAACACTCGCTACAAAAGATACGCACATAAGTAAAAGTACAAAATCATGCACAAAATTACTCACGCAAAACTGCATTCGCAAAAAGGATCATGAAAACACAAACTACAAGCCTAGGACATTAATACAAATCAACAAACATGCACAAACACACTCGCTCAAATGGACATGCACAAGCATACATGTAAAAAAACATGCGCAAAAGTGCATTCGCAACAACGTTCTTAAAAACACGAAGTACAACACTAGGACTTTAATGCGCATAACCAAACAACAGCAAAAACACAAGATACAAAAGATACAGTGGAGTGTAGAAATAACACTCAACGTTTACGTTTACGTGGATTTTTTGATGGATTAATTTATATTTCTGTTATAATTGGTGGATTTATTATTCTATAGGTACAAATTGATAATTAGGTGTCCATGAAGCAAAAATGATCAAAGAGTAAGAAAAGAGTTGCAATTAGGAAAATAAAATCAAAATAGAAGAGAGGATCCCTCAACATCTTCGGTAGTGTCCACGAAGTCGAGCATAACTTTCTCATCCGGACTCCAAATCGACTGGTTCCGGCGGCATTAGAAAGCTATTTCAGCTGGCTACAATTCCTGTCTAATGTCAAATTTCCAAATTCGGACTCGAACATGGTCAAAATTGGATTCCAACAGCGATCATGAAAATACCCGCTACAGTTCGAGGACACGAATGCGCATCAAGAAACGTGCACAAAAACACTCGCTACAAAAGATACGCACATAAGTAAAAGTACAAAATCATGCACAAAATTACTCACGCAAAACTGCATTCGCAAAAAGGATCATGAAAACACAAACTACAAGCCTAGGACATTAATACAAATCAACAAACATGCACAAACACACTCGCTCAAATGGACATGCACAAGCGTACATGTAAAAAAACATGCGCAAAAGTGCATTCGCAACAACGTTCTTAAAAACACGAAGTACAACACTAGGACTTTAATGCGCATAACCAAACAACAGCAAAAACACAAGATACAAAAGATACAGTGGAGTGTAGAAATAACACTCAACGTTTACGTTTACGTGGATTTTTTGATGGATTAATTTATATTTCTGTTATAATTGGGGAATTTATTATTCTATAGGTACAAATTGATAATTAGGTGTCCATGAAGCAAAAATGATCAAAGAGTAAGAAAAGAGTTGCAATTAGGAAAATAAAATCAAAATAGAAGAGAGGATCCCTCAACATCTTCGGTAGTGTCCACGAAGTCGAGCATAACTTTCTCATCCGGACTCCAAATCGACTGGTTCCGGCGGCATTAGAAAGCTATTTCAGCTGGCTACAATTCCTGTCTAATGTCAAATTTCCAAATTCGGACTCGAACATGGTCAAAATTGGATTCCAACAGCGATCATGAAAATACCCGCTACAGTTCGAGGACACGAATGCGCATCAAGAAACGTGCACAAAAAAACTCGCTACAAAAGATACGCACATAAGTAAAAGTACAAAATCATGCACAAAATTACTCACGCAAAACTGCATTCGCAAAGAGGATCATGAAAACACAAACTACAAGCCTAGGACATTAATACAAATCAACAAACATGCACAAACACACTCGCTCAAATGGACATGCACAAGCATACATGTAAAAAAACATGCGCAAAAGTGCATTCGCAACAACGTTCTTAAAAACACGAAGTACAACACTAGGACTTTAATGCGCATAACCAAACAACAGCAAAAACACAAGATACAAAAGATACAGTGGAGTGTAGAAATAACACTCAACGTTTACGTTTACGTGGATTTTTTGATGGATTAATTTATATTTCTGTTATAATTGGTGGATTTATTATTCTATAGGTACAAATTGATAATTAGGTGTCCATGAAGCAAAAATGATCAAAGAGTAAGAAAAGAGTTGCAATTAGGAAAATAAAATCAAAATAGAAGAGAGGATCCCTCAACATCTTCGGTAGTGTCCACGAAGTCGAGCATAACTTTCTCATCCGGACTCCAAATCGACTGGTTCCAGCGGCATTAGAAAGCTATTTCAGCTGGCTACAATTCCTGTCTAATGTCAAATTTCCAAATTCGGACTCGAACATGGTCAAAATTGGATTCCAACAGCGATCATGAAAATACCCGCTACAGTTCGAGGACACGAATGCGCATCAAGAAACGTGCACAAAAACACTCGCTACAAAAGATACGCACATAAGTAAAAGTACAAAATCATGCACAAAATTACTCACGCAAAACTGCATTCGCAAAAAGGATCATGAAAACACAAACTACAAGCCTAGGACATTAATACAAATCAACAAACATGCACAAACACACTCGCTCAAATGGACATGCACAAGCGTACATGTAAAAAAACATGCGCAAAAGTGCATTCGCAACAACGTTCTTAAAAACACGAAGTACAACACTAGGACTTTAATGCGCATAACCAAACAACAGCAAAAACACAAGATACAAAAGATACAGTGGAGTGTAGAAATAACACTCAACGTTTACGTTTACGTGGATTTTTTGATGGATTAATTTATATTTCTGTTATAAATGGGGAATTTATTATTCTATAGGTACAAATTGATAATTAGGTGTCCATGAAGCAAAAATGATCAAAGAGTAAGAAAAGAGTTGCAATTAGGAAAATAAAATCAAAATAGAAGAGAGGATCCCTCAACATCTTCGGTAGTGTCCACGAAGTCGAGCATAACTTTCTCATCCGGACTCCAAATCGACTGTTCCGGCGGCATTAGAAAGCTATTTCAGCTGGCTACAATTCCTGTCTAATGTCAAATTTCCAAATTCGGACTCGAACATGGTCAAAATTGGATTCCAACAGCGATCATGAAAATACCCGCTACAGTTCGAGGACACGAATGCGCATCAAGAAACGTGCACAAAAAAACTCGCTACAAAAGATACGCACATAAGTAAAAGTACAAAATCATGCACAAAATTACTCACGCAAAACTGCATTCGCAAAGAGGATCATGAAAACACAAACTACAAGCCTAGGACATTAATACAAATCAACAAACATGCACAAACACACTCGCTCAAATGGACATGCACAAGCATACATGTAAAAAAACATGCGCAAAAGTGCATTCGCAACAACGTTCTTAAAAACACGAAGTACAACACTAGGACTTTAATGCGCATAGCCAAACAACAGCAAAAACACAAGATACAAAAGATACAGTGGAGTGTAGAAATAACACTCGACGTTTACGTTTACGTGGATTTTTTGATGGATTAATTTATATTTCTGTTATAATTGGTGGATTTATTATTCTATAGGTACAAATTGATAATTAGGTGTCCATGAAGCAAAAATGATCAAAGAGTAAGAAAAGAGTTGCAATTAGGAAAATAAAATCAAAATAGAAGAGAGGATCCCTCAACATCTTCGGTAGTGTCCACGAAGTCGAGCATAACTTTCTCATCCGGACTCCAAATCGACTGGTTCCAGCGGCATTAGAAAGCTATTTCAGCTGGCTACAATTCCTGTCTAATGTCAAATTTCCAAATTCGGACTCGAACATGGTCAAAATTGGATTCCAACAGCGATCATGAAAATACCCGCTACAGTTCGAGGACACGAATGCGCATCAAGAAACGTGCACAAAAACACTCGCTACAAAAGATACGCACATAAGTAAAAGTACAAAATCATGCACAAAATTACTCACGCAAAACTGCATTCGCAAAAGAGGATCATGAAAACACAAACTACAAGCCTAGGACATTAATACAAATCAACAAACATGCACAAACACACTCGCTCAAATGGACATGCACAAGCATACATGTAAAAAAACATGCGCAAAAGTGCATTCGCAACAACGTTCTTAAAAACACGAAGTACAACACTAGGACTTTAATGCGCATAACCAAACAACAGCAAAAACACAAGATACAAAAGATACAGTGGAGTGTAGAAATAACACTCAACGTTTACGTTTACGTGGATTTTTTGATGGATTAATTTATATTTCTGTTATAAATGGGGATTTATTATTCTATAGGTACAAATTGATAATTAGGTGTCCATGAAGCAAAAATGATCAAAGAGTAAGAAAAGAGTTGCAATTAGGAAAATAAAATCAAAATAGAAGAGAGGATCCCTCAACATCTTCGGTAGTGTCCACGAAGTCGAGCATAACTTTCTCATCCGGACTCCAAATCGACTGGTTCCGGCGGCATTAGAAAGCTATTTCAGCTGGCTACAATTCCTGTCTAATGTCAAATTTCCAAATTCGGACTCGAACATGGTCAAAATTGGATTCCAACAGCGATCATGAAAATACCCGCTACAGTTCGAGGACACGAATGCGCATCAAGAAACGTGCACAAAAACACTCGCTACAAAAGATACGCACATAAGTAAAAGTACAAAATCATGCACAAAATTACTCACGCAAAACTGCATTCGCAAAAGGATCATGAAAACACAAACTACAAGCCTAGGACATTAATACAAATCAACAAACATGCACAAACACACTCGCTCAAATGGACATGCACAAGCGTACATGTAAAAAAACATGCGCAAAATGCATTCGCAACAACGTTCTTAAAAACACGAAGTACAACACTAGGACTTTAATGCGCATAACCAAACAACAGCAAAAACACAAGATACAAAAGATACAGTGGAGTGTAGAAATAACACTCAACGTTTACGTTTACGTGGATTTTTTGATGGATTAATTTATATTTCTGTTATAAATGGTGGATTTATTATTCTATAGGTACAAATTGATAATTAGGTGTCCATGAAGCAAAAATGATCAAAGAGTAAGAAAAGAGTTGCAATTAGGAAAATAAAATCAAAATAGAAGAGAGGATCCCTCAACATCTTCGGTAGTGTCCACGAAGTCGAGCATAACTTTCTCATCCGGACTCCAAATCGACTGGTTCGGCGGCATTAGAAAGCTATTTCAGCTGGCTACAATTCCTGTCTAATGTCAAATTTCCAAATTCGGACTCGAACATGGTCAAAATTGGATTCCAAGCGATCATGACCGACAGTTCGAGGACACGAATGCGCATCAAGAAACGTGCACAAAAACACTCGCTACAAAAGATACGCACATAAGTAAAAGTACAAAATCATGCACAAAATTACTCACGCAAAACTGCATTCGCAAAAAGGATCATGAAAACACAAACTACAAGCCTAGGACATTAATACAAATCAACAAACATGCACAAACACACTCGCTCAAATGGACATGCACAAGCGTACATGTAAAAAAACATGCGCAAAAGTGCATTCGCAACAACGTTCTTAAAAACACGAAGTACAACACTAGGACTTTAATGCGCATAACCAAACAACAGCAAAAACACAAGATACAAAAGATACAGTGGAGTGTAGAAATAACACTCAACGTTTACGTTTACGTGGATTTTTTGATGGATTAATTTATATTTCTGTTATAAATGGGGAATTTATTATTCTATAGGTACAAATTGATAATTAGGTGTCCATGAAGCAAAAATGATCAAAGAGTAAGAAAAGAGTTGCAATTAGGAAAATAAAATCAAAATAGAAGAGAGGATCCCTCAACATCTTCGGTAGTGTCCACGAAGTCGAGCATAACTTTCTCATCCGGACTCCAAATCGACTGGTTCCGGCGGCATTAGAAAGCTATTTCAGCTGGCTACAATTCCTGTCTAATGTCAAATTTCCAAATTCGGACTCGAACATGGTCAAAATTGGATTCCAACAGCGATCATGAAAATACCCGCTACAGTTCGAGGACACGAATGCGCATCAAGAAACGTGCACAAAAACACTCGCTACAAAAGATACGCACATAAGTAAAAGTACAAAATCATGCACAAAATTACTCACGCAAAACTGCATTCGCAAAGAGGATCATGAAAACACAAACTACAATCCTAGGACATTAATACAAATCAACAAACATGCACAAACACACTCGCTCAAATGGACATGCACAAGCATACATGTAAAAAAACATGCGCAAAAGTGCATTCGCAACAACGTTCTTAAAAACACGAAGTACAACACTAGGACTTTAATGCGCATAACCAAACAACAGCAAAAACACAAGATACAAAAGATACAGTGGAGTGTAGAAATAACACTCAACGTTTACGTTTACGTGGATTTTTTGATGGATTAATTTATATTTCTGTTATAATTGGTGGATTTATTATTCTATAGGTACAAATTGATAATTAGGTGTCCATGAAGCAAAAATGATCAAAGAGTAAGAAAAGAGTTGCAATTAGGAAAATAAAATCAAAATAGAAGAGAGGATCCCTCAACATCTTCGGTAGTGTCCACGAAGTCGAGCATAACTTTCTCATCCGGACTCCAAATCGACTGGTTCCGGCGGCATTAGAAAGCTATTTCAGCTGGCTACAATTCCTGTCTAATGTCAAATTTCCAAATTCGGACTCGAACATGGTCAAAATTGGATTCCAACAGCGATCATGAAAATACCCGCTACAGTTCGAGGACACGAATGCGCATCAAGAAACGTGCACAAAAACACTCGCTACAAAAGATACGCACATAAGTAAAAGTACAAAATCATGCACAAAATTACTCACGCAAAACTGCATTCGCAAAAAGGATCATGAAAACACAAACTACAAGCCTAGGACATTAATACAAATCAACAAACATGCACAAACACACTCGCTCAAATGGACATGCACAAGCGTACATGTAAAAAAACATGCGCAAAAGTGCATTCGCAACAACGTTCTTAAAAACACGAAGTACAACACTAGGACTTTAATGCGCATAACCAAACAACAGCAAAAACACAAGATACAAAAGATACAGTGGAGTGTAGAAATAACACTCAACGTTTACGTTTACGTGGATTTTTTGATGGATTAATTTATATTTCTGTTATAAATGGTGGATTTATTATTCTATAGGTACAAATTGATAATTAGGTGTCCATGAAGCAAAAATGATCAAAGAGTAAGAAAAGAGTTGCAATTAGGAAAATAAAATCAAAATAGAAGAGAGGATCCCTCAACATCTTCGGTAGTGTCCACGAAGTCGAGCATAACTTTCTCATCCGGACTCCAAATCGACTGGTTCCGGCGGCATTAGAAAGCTATTTCAGCTGGCTACAATTCCTGTCTAATGTCAAAATTTCCAAATTCGGACTCGAACATGGTCAAAATTGGATTCCAACAGCGATCATGAAAATACCCGCTACAGTTCGAGGACACGAATGCGCATCAAGAAACGTGCACAAAAACACTCGCTACAAAAGATACGCACATAAGTAAAAGTACAAAATCATGCACAAAATTACTCACGCAAAACTGCATTCGCAAAAAGGATCATGAAAACACAAACTACAAGCCTAGGACATTAATACAAATCAACAAACATGCACAAACACACTCGCTCAAATGGACATGCACAAGCGTACATGTAAAAAAACATGCGCAAAAGTGCATTCGCAACAACGTTCTTAAAAACACGAAGTACAACACTAGGACTTTAATGCGCATAACCAAACAACAGCAAAAACACAAGATACAAAAGATACAGTGGAGTGTAGAAATAACACTCAACGTTTACGTTTACGTGGATTTTTTGATGGATTAATTTATATTTCTGTTATAATGGGGAATTTATTATTCTATAGGTACAAATTGATAATTAGGTGTCCATGAAGCAAAAATGATCAAAGAGTAAGAAAAGAGTTGCAATTAGGAAAATAAAATCAAAATAGAAGAGAGGATCCCTCAACATCTTCGGTAGTGTCCACGAAGTCGAGCATAACTTTCTCATCCGGACTCCAAATCGACTGGTTCCGGCGGCATTAGAAAGCTATTTCAGCTGGCTACAATTCCTGTCTAATGTCAAATTTCCAAATTCGGACTCGAACATGGTCAAAATTGGATTCCAACAGCGATCATGAAAATACCCGCTACAGTTCGAGGACACGAATGCGCATCAAGAAACGTGCACAAAAAACACTCGCTACAAAAGATACGCACATAAGTAAAAGTACAAAATCATGCACAAAATTACTCACGCAAAACTGCATTCGCAAAGAGGATCATGAAAACACAAACTACAAGCCTAGGACATTAATACAAATCAACAAACATGCACAAACACACTCGCTCAAATGGACATGCACAAGCATACATGTAAAAAAACATGCGCAAAAGTGCATTCGCAACAACGTTCTTAAAAACACGAAGTACAACACTAGGACTTTAATGCGCATAACCAAACAACAGCAAAAACACAAGATACAAAAGATACAGTGGAGTGTAGAAATAACACTCGACGTTTACGTTTACGTGGATTTTTTGATGGATTAATTTATATTTCTGTTATAATTGGTGGATTTATTATTCTATAGGTACAAATTGATAATTAGGTGTCCATGAAGCAAAAATGATCAAAGAGTAAGAAAAGAGTTGCAATTAGGAAAATAAAATCAAAATAGAAGAGAGGATCCCTCAACATCTTCGGTAGTGTCCACGAAGTCGAGCATAACTTTCTCAACCGGACTCCAAATCGACTGGTTCCAGCGGCATTAGAAAGCTATTTCAGCTGGCTACAATTCCTGTCTAATGTCAAATTTCCAAATTCGGACTCGAACATGGTCAAAATTGGATTCCAACAGCGATCATGAAAATACCCGCTCCAGTTCGAGGACACGAATGCGCATCAAGAAACGTGCACAAAAACACTCGCTACAAAAGATACGCACATAAGTAAAAGTACAAAATCATGCACAAAATTACTCACGCAAAACTGCATTCGCAAAAAGGATCATGAAAACACAAACTACAAGCCTAGGACATTAATACAAATCAACAAACATGCACAAACACACTCGCTCAAATGGACATGCACAAGCACATACATGTAAAAAAACATGCGCAAAAGTGCATTCGCAACAACGTTCTTAAAAACACGAAGTACAACACTAGGACTTTAATGCGCATAACCAAACAACAGCAAAAACACAAGATACAAAAGATACAGTGGAGTGTAGAAATAACACTCAACGTTTACGTTTACGTGGATTTTTTGATGGATTAATTTATATTTCTGTTATAAATGGGGAATTTATTATTCTATAGGTACAAATTGATAATTAGGTGTCCATGAAGCAAAAATGATCAAAGAGTAAGAAAAGAGTTGCAATTAGGAAAATAAGAGTTTATTGCATTTACTACCCTGTGTGAAAATCGTAACTGCGCGATTCCCCCTATCATAAAAAAATTAGCAAATACCCCCTGTACTAATTAGTCAAAGGCGAAAACCCCCCTCGGAGCATAACGTGTATCGCACTCGCGGATTGTGCGATTTTTTCTTCAGTTTTGCATGTGAAGTGACATAATACCCCCAAAAGCCTACACCTTCTCCCCTCTCTCTCCTCTCTTCTTCGTCTTCTTCGACTTCTTGTCTTTTTTTCTTTGGAATAAATCTTCTCATTATGTTCATTAATGGAAGATTTCCAAACATAAATAGGCAAAGCTTCGCACATCAACAAAATCATTGGTTTCAATTTCCTCATCTTCAAAAAGAAATTAGTGTTTCTGCAACTTTATAGCAATGGCGGTGGATATGCTTCCTGTTGAAAAGAATGGCAACAGAGAAGGTGTACAAGATTGGCGGTGGGCTGCTGAAAATTGGCGGTGGCGCGGAATGGTGGGTGGTGCCGTGGTGGGCTGCTGAGCAAAGATGGTGGCGTAGAGGGTTGGGCGGTTGGTGGTGGATTGCTGAGCAAATATGGCGGCGGAGATGGGTTGGGCGATGGGTGGTGGGCTATTAGGCAAAGATGGCGGCGAAGATGACTCGGGCGGGCGGGTGCTGGGCTGTTGAGCAAATATGGCGGCGGAGAAGATCTGGGAGGTGGAGGTGGAGGCCGGTGGTCCCGTGAAAGATGAACTTTTTTTTTTTCTTTAATTAAGTTTGGAAATTGCAATTTAACCACTTTAAGTTTTCATAAATTCAATGTGGTCCCTGAGTTGTAAAAATTACCATTGGAAGGACTGGGTCTTTTGTTTTTTTTTGCAAAACCCTCGCTGGGTATTTTGTCTTTTCACAGCTAGTCATGGTTAAAAGTTAAATGGGTCAAGTATGCAACTAAAAATTAGCACAAGGGGGTTTTTGCTAATTTAATTATGATAGGGGGGGATCGCGCAGATTGCAATTTACACAGGGGTAGTAAATGCAATTTCAAACATACAGCAAAACACAAGATACAAAAGATACAGTGGAGTGTAGAAATAACACTAAACGTTTACGTTTACGTGGATTTTTTTATGGATTAATTTATATTTCTGTTTTATTGGTGGATTTAGTATTCTATAGGTACAAATTGATAATTAGGTGTCCATGAAGCAAAAATGATCAAAGAGTAAGAAAAGAGTTGCAATTAGGAAAATAAAATCAAAATAGAAGAGAGGATCCTCAACATCTTCGGTAGTGTCCACGAAGTCGAGCATAACTTTCTCATCCGGACTCCAAATCGACTGGTTCTGGCGGCATTAGAAAGCTATTTCAGCTGGCTACAATTCCTGTCTAATGTCAAATTTCCAAATTCGGACTCGAACATGGTCAAAATTGGATTCCAACAGCGATCATGAAAATACCCGCTACAGTTCGAGGACACGAATGCGCATCAAGAAACGTGCACAAAAACACTCGCTACAAAGATACGCACATAAGTAAAAGTACAAAATCATGCACAAAATTACTCACGCAAAACTGCATTCGCAAAAAGGATCATGAAAACACAAACTACAATCCTAGGACATTAATACAAATCAACAAACATGCACAAACACACTCGCTCAAATGGACATGCACAAACATACATGTAAAAAAACATGCGCAAAAGTGCATTCGCAACAACGTTCTTAAAAACACGAAGTACAACACTAGGACTTTAATGCGCATAACCAAACAACAGCAAAAACACAAGATACAAAAGATACAGTGGAGTGTAGAAATAACACTCAACGTTTACGTTTACGTGGATTTTTTTATGGATTAATTTATATTTCTGTTTTAATTGGTGGATTTAGTATTCTATAGGTACAAATTGATAATTAGGTGTCCATGAAGCAAAAATGATCAAAGAGTAAGAAAAGAGTTGCAATTAGGAAAATAAAATCAAAATAGAAGAGAGGATCCCTCAACATCTTCGGTAGTGTCCACGAAGTCGAGCATAACTTTCTCATCCGGACTCCAAATCGACTGGTTCCGGCGGCATTAGAAAGCTATTTCAGCTGGCTACAATTCCTGTCTAATGTCAAATTTCCAAATTCGGACTCGAACATGGTCAAAATTGGATTCCAACAGCGATCATGAAAATACCCGCTACAGTTCGAGGACACGAATGCGCATCAAGAAACGTGCACAAAAACACTCGCTACAAAGATACGCACATAAGTAAAAGTACAAAATCATGCACAAAATTACTCACGCAAAAGTGCATTCGCAAAAAGGATCATGAAAACACAAACTACAATCCTAGGACATTAATACAAATCAACAAACATGCACAAACACACTCGCTCAAATGGACATGCACAAACATACATGTAAAAAAACATGCGCAAAAGTGCATTCGCAACAACGTTCTTAAAAACACGAAGTACAACACTAGGACTTTAATGCGCATAACCAAACAACAGCAAAAACACAAGATACAAAAGATACAGTGGAGTGTAGAAATAACACTCAACGTTTACGTTTACGTGGATTTTTTTATGGATTAATTTATATTTCTGTTTTAATTGGTGGATTTAGTATTCTATAGGTACAAATTGATAATTAGGTGTCCATGAAGCAAAAATGATCAAAGAGTAAGAAAAGAGTTGCAATTAGGAAAATAAAATCAAAATAGAAGAGAGGATCCCTCAACATCTTCGGTAGTGTCCACGAAGTCGAGCATAACTTTCTCATCCGGACTCCAAATCGACTGGTTCCGGCGGCATTAGAAAGCTATTTCAGCTGGCTACAATTCCTGTCTAATGTCAAATTTCCAAATTCGGACTCGAACATGGTCAAAATTGGATTCCAACAGCGATCATGAAAATACCCGCTACAGTTCGAGGACACGAATGCGCATCAAGAAACGTGCACAAAAACACTCGCTACAAAAGATACGCACATAAGTAAAAGTACAAAATCATGCACAAAATTACTCACGCAAAACTGCATTCGCAAAAAGGATCATGAAAACACAAACTACAATCCTAGGACATTAATACAAATCAACAAACATGCACAAACACACTCGCTCAAATGGACATGCACAAACATACATGTAAAAAAACATGCGCAAAAGTGCATTCGCAACAACGTTCTTAAAAACACGAAGTACAACACTAGGACTTTAATGCGCATAACCAAACAACAGCAAAAACACAAGATACAAAAGATACAGTGGAGTGTAGAAATAACACTCAACGTTTACGTTTACGTGGATTTTTTTATGGATTAATTTATATTTCTGTTTTAATTGGTGGATTTAGTATTCTATAGGTACAAATTGATAATTAGGTGTCCATGAAGCAAAAATGATCAAAGAGTAAGAAAAGAGTTGCAATTAGGAAAATAAAATCAAAATAGAAGAGAGGATCCCTCAACATCTTCGGTAGTGTCCACGAAGTCGAGCATAACTTTCTCATCCGGACTCCAAATCGACTGGTTCCGGCGGCATTAGAAAGCTATTTCAGCTGGCTACAATTCCTGTCTAATGTCAAATTTCCAAATTCGGACTCGAACATGGTCAAAATTGGATTCCAACAGCGATCATGAAAATACCCGCTACAGTTCGAGGACACGAATGCGCATCAAGAAACGTGCACAAAAACACTCGCTACAAAAGATACGCACATAAGTAAAAGTACAAAATCATGCACAAAATTACTCACGCAAAACTGCATTCGCAAAAAGGATCATGAAAACACAAACTACAATCCTAGGACATTAATACAAATCAACAAACATGCACAAACACACTCGCTCAAATGGACATGCACAAACATACATGTAAAAAAACATGCGCAAAAGTGCATTCGCAACAACGTTCTTAAAAACACGAAGTACAACACTAGGACTTTAATGCGCATAACCAAACAACAGCAAAAACACAAGATACAAAAGATACAGTGGAGTGTAGAAATAACACTCAACGTTTACGTTTACGTGGATTTTTTTATGGATTAATTTATATTTCTGTTTTAATTGGTGGATTTAGTATTCTATAGGTACAAATTGATAATTAGGTGTCCATGAAGCAAAAATGATCAAAGAGTAAGAAAAGAGTTGCAATTAGGAAAATAAAATCAAAATAGAAGAGAGGATCCCTCAACATCTTCGGTAGTGTCCACGAAGTCGAGCATAACTTTCTCATCCGGACTCCAAATCGACTGGTTCCGGCGGCATTAGAAAGCTATTTCAGCTGGCTACAATTCCTGTCTAATGTCAAATTTCCAAATTCGGACTCGAACATGGTCAAAATTGGATTCCAACAGCGATCATGAAAATACCCGCTACAGTTCGAGGACACGAATGCGCATCAAGAAACGTGCACAAAAACACTCGCTACAAAAGATACGCACATAAGTAAAAGTACAAAATCATGCACAAAATTACTCACGCAAAACTGCATTCGCAAAAAGGATCATGAAAACACAAACTACAATCCTAGGACATTAATACAAATCAACAAACATGCACAAACACACTCGCTCAAATGGACATGCACAAACATACATGTAAAAAAACATGCGCAAAAGTGCATTCGCAACAACGTTCTTAAAAACACGAAGTACAACACTAGGACTTTAATGCGCATAACCAAACAACAGCAAAAACACAAGATACAAAAGATACAGTGGAGTGTAGAAATAACACTCAACGTTTACGTTTACGTGGATTTTTTTATGGATTAATTTATATTTCTGTTTTAATTGGTGGATTTAGTATTCTATAGGTACAAATTGATAATTAGGTGTCCATGAAGCAAAAATGATCAAAGAGTAAGAAAAGAGTTGCAATTAGGAAAATAAAATCAAAATAGAAGAGAGGATCCCTCAACATCTTCGGTAGTGTCCACGAAGTCGAGCATAACTTTCTCATCCGGACTCCAAATCGACTGGTTCCGGCGGCATTAGAAAGCTATTTCAGCTGGCTACAATTCCTGTCTAATGTCAAATTTCCAAATTCGGACTCGAACATGGTCAAAATTGGATTCCAACAGCGATCATGAAAATACCCGCTACAGTTCGAGGACACGAATGCGCATCAAGAAACGTGCACAAAAACACTCGCTACAAAAGATACGCACATAAGTAAAAGTACAAAATCATGCACAAAATTACTCACGCAAAACTGCATTCGCAAAAAGGATCATGAAAACACAAACTACAATCCTAGGACATTAATACAAATCAACAAACATGCACAAACACACTCGCTCAAATGGACATGCACAAACATACATGTAAAAAAACATGCGCAAAAGTGCATTCGCAACAACGTTCTTAAAAACACGAAGTACAACACTAGGACTTTAATGCGCATAACCAAACAACAGCAAAAACACAAGATACAAAAGATACAGTGGAGTGTAGAAATAACACTCAACGTTTACGTTTACGTGGATTTTTTTATGGATTAATTTATATTTCTGTTTTAATTGGTGGATTTAGTATTCTATAGGTACAAATTGATAATTAGGTGTCCATGAAGCAAAAATGATCAAAGAGTAAGAAAAGAGTTGCAATTAGGAAAATAAAATCAAAATAGAAGAGAGGATCCCTCAACATCTTCGGTAGTGTCCACGAAGTCGAGCATAACTTTCTCATCCGGACTCCAAATCGACTGGTTCCGGCGGCATTAGAAAGCTATTTCAGCTGGCTACAATTCCTGTCTAATGTCAAATTTCCAAATTCGGACTCGAACATGGTCAAAATTGGATTCCAACAGCGATCATGAAAATACCCGCTACAGTTCGAGGACACGAATGCGCATCAAGAAACGTGCACAAAAACACTCGCTACAAAAGATACGCACATAAGTAAAAGTACAAAATCATGCACAAAATTACTCACGCAAAACTGCATTCGCAAAAAGGATCATGAAAACACAAACTACAATCCTAGGACATTAATACAAATCAACAAACATGCACAAACACACTCGCTCAAATGGACATGCACAAACATACATGTAAAAAAACATGCGCAAAAGTGCATTCGCAACAACGTTCTTAAAAACACGAAGTACAACACTAGGACTTTAATGCGCATAACCAAACAACAGCAAAAACACAAGATACAAAAGATACAGTGGAGTGTAGAAATAACACTCAACGTTTACGTTTACGTGGATTTTTTTATGGATTAATTTATATTTCTGTTTTAATTGGTGGATTTAGTATTCTATAGGTACAAATTGATAATTAGGTGTCCATGAAGCAAAAATGATCAAAGAGTAAGAAAAGAGTTGCAATTAGGAAAATAAAATCAAAATAGAAGAGAGGATCCCTCAACATCTTCGGTAGTGTCCACGAAGTCGAGCATAACTTTCTCATCCGGACTCCAAATCGACTGGTTCCGGCGGCATTAGAAAGCTATTTCAGCTGGCTACAATTCCTGTCTAATGTCAAATTTCCAAATTCGGACTCGAACATGGTCAAAATTGGATTCCAACAGCGATCATGAAAATACCCGCTACAGTTCGAGGACACGAATGCGCATCAAGAAACGTGCACAAAAACACTCGCTACAAAAGATACGCACATAAGTAAAAGTACAAAATCATGCACAAAATTACTCACGCAAAACTGCATTCGCAAAAAGGATCATGAAAACACAAACTACAATCCTAGGACATTAATACAAATCAACAAACATGCACAAACACACTCGCTCAAATGGACATGCACAAACATACATGTAAAAAAACATGCGCAAAAGTGCATTCGCAACAACGTTCTTAAAAACACGAAGTACAACACTAGGACTTTAATGCGCATAACCAAACAACAGCAAAAACACAAGATACAAAAGATACAGTGGAGTGTAGAAATAACACTCAACGTTTACGTTTACGTGGATTTTTTTATGGATTAATTTATATTTCTGTTTTAATTGGTGGATTTAGTATTCTATAGGTACAAATTGATAATTAGGTGTCCATGAAGCAAAAATGATCAAAGAGTAAGAAAAGAGTTGCAATTAGGAAAATAAAATCAAAATAGAAGAGAGGATCCCTCAACATCTTCGGTAGTGTCCACGAAGTCGAGCATAACTTTCTCATCCGGACTCCAAATCGACTGGTTCCGGCGGCATTAGAAAGCTATTTCAGCTGGCTACAATTCCTGTCTAATGTCAAATTTCCAAATTCGGACTCGAACATGGTCAAAATTGGATTCCAACAGCGATCATGAAAATACCCGCTACAGTTCGAGGACACGAATGCGCATCAAGAAACGTGCACAAAAACACTCGCTACAAAAGATACGCACATAAGTAAAAGTACAAAATCATGCACAAAATTACTCACGCAAAACTGCATTCGCAAAAAGGATCATGAAAACACAAACTACAATCCTAGGACATTAATACAAATCAACAAACATGCACAAACACACTCGCTCAAATGGACATGCACAAACATACATGTAAAAAAACATGCGCAAAAGTGCATTCGCAACAACGTTCTTAAAAACACGAAGTACAACACTAGGACTTTAATGCGCATAACCAAACAACAGCAAAAACACAAGATACAAAAGATACAGTGGAGTGTAGAAATAACACTCAACGTTTACGTTTACGTGGATTTTTTTATGGATTAATTTATATTTCTGTTTTAATTGGTGGATTTAGTATTCTATAGGTACAAATTGATAATTAGGTGTCCATGAAGCAAAAATGATCAAAGAGTAAGAAAAGAGTTGCAATTAGGAAAATAAAATCAAAATAGAAGAGAGGATCCCTCAACATCTTCGGTAGTGTCCACGAAGTCGAGCATAACTTTCTCATCCGGACTCCAAATCGACTGGTTCCGGCGGCATTAGAAAGCTATTTCAGCTGGCTACAATTCCTGTCTAATGTCAAATTTCCAAATTCGGACTCGAACATGGTCAAAATTGGATTCCAACAGCGATCATGAAAATACCCGCTACAGTTCGAGGACACGAATGCGCATCAAGAAACGTGCACAAAAACACTCGCTACAAAAGATACGCACATAAGTAAAAGTACAAAATCATGCACAAAATTACTCACGCAAAACTGCATTCGCAAAAAGGATCATGAAAACACAAACTACAATCCTAGGACATTAATACAAATCAACAAACATGCACAAACACACTCGCTCAAATGGACATGCACAAACATACATGTAAAAAAACATGCGCAAAAGTGCATTCGCAACAACGTTCTTAAAAACACGAAGTACAACACTAGGACTTTAATGCGCATAACCAAACAACAGCAAAAACACAAGATACAAAAGATACAGTGGAGTGTAGAAATAACACTCAACGTTTACGTTTACGTGGATTTTTTTATGGATTAATTTATATTTCTGTTTTAATTGGTGGATTTAGTATTCTATAGGTACAAATTGATAATTAGGTGTCCATGAAGCAAAAATGATCAAAGAGTAAGAAAAGAGTTGCAATTAGGAAAATAAAATCAAAATAGAAGAGAGGATCCCTCAACATCTTCGGTAGTGTCCACGAAGTCGAGCATAACTTTCTCATCCGGACTCCAAATCGACTGGTTCCGGCGGCATTAGAAAGCTATTTCAGCTGGCTACAATTCCTGTCTAATGTCAAATTTCCAAATTCGGACTCGAACATGGTCAAAATTGGATTCCAACAGCGATCATGAAAATACCCGCTACAGTTCGAGGACACGAATGCGCATCAAGAAACGTGCACAAAAACACTCGCTACAAAAGATACGCACATAAGTAAAAGTACAAAATCATGCACAAAAATACTCACGCAAAACTGCATTCGCAAAAAGGATCATGAAAACACAAACTACAATCCTAGGACATTAATACAAATCAACAAACATGCACAAACACACTCGCTCAAATGGACATGCACAAACATACATGTAAAAAAACATGCGCAAAAGTGCATTCGCAACAACGTTCTTAAAAACACGAAGTACAACACTAGGACTTTAATGCGCATAACCAAACAACAGCAAAAACACAAGATACAAAAGATACAGTGGAGTGTAGAAATAACACTCAACGTTTACGTTTACGTGGATTTTTTTATGGATTAATTTATATTTCTGTTTTAATTGGTGGATTTAGTATTCTATAGGTACAAATTGATAATTAGGTGTCCATGAAGCAAAAATGATCAAAGAGTAAGAAAAGAGTTGCAATTAGGAAAATAAAATCAAAATAGAAGAGAGGATCCCTCAACATCTTCGGTAGTGTCCACGAAGTCGAGCATAACTTTCTCATCCGGACTCCAAATCGACTGGTTCCGGCGGCATTAGAAAGCTATTTCAGCTGGCTACAATTCCTGTCTAATGTCAAATTTCCAAATTCGGACTCGAACATGGTCAAAATTGGATTCCAACAGCGATCATGAAAATACCCGCTACAGTTCGAGGACACGAATGCGCATCAAGAAACGTGCACAAAAACACTCGCTACAAAAGATACGCACATAAGTAAAAGTACAAAATCATGCACAAAATTACTCACGCAAAACTGCATTCGCAAAAAGGATCATGAAAACACAAACTACAATCCTAGGACATTAATACAAATCAACAAACATGCACAAACACACTCGCTCAAATGGACATGCACAAACATACATGTAAAAAAACATGCGCAAAAGTGCATTCGCAACAACGTTCTTAAAAACACGAAGTACAACACTAGGACTTTAATGCGCATAACCAAACAACAGCAAAAACACAAGATACAAAAGATACAGTGGAGTGTAGAAATAACACTCAACGTTTACGTTTACGTGGATTTTTTTATGGATTAATTTATATTTCTGTTTTAATTGGTGGATTTAGTATTCTATAGGTACAAATTGATAATTAGGTGTCCATGAAGCAAAAATGATCAAAGAGTAAGAAAAGAGTTGCAATTAGGAAAATAAAATCAAAATAGAAGAGAGGATCCCTCAACATCTTCGGTAGTGTCCACGAAGTCGAGCATAACTTTCTCATCCGGACTCCAAATCGACTGGTTCCGGCGGCATTAGAAAGCTATTTCAGCTGGCTACAATTCCTGTCTAATGTCAAATTTCCAAATTCGGACTCGAACATGGTCAAAATTGGATTCCAACAGCGATCATGAAAATACCCGCTACAGTTCGAGGACACGAATGCGCATCAAGAAACGTGCACAAAAACACTCGCTACAAAAGATACGCACATAAGTAAAAGTACAAAATCATGCACAAAATTACTCACGCAAAACTGCATTCGCAAAAAGGATCATGAAAACACAAACTACAATCCTAGGACATTAATACAAATCAACAAACATGCACAAACACACTCGCTCAAATGGACATGCACAAACATACATGTAAAAAAACATGCGCAAAAGTGCATTCGCAACAACGTTCTTAAAAACACGAAGTACAACACTAGGACTTTAATGCGCATAACCAAACAACAGCAAAAACACAAGATACAAAAGATACAGTGGAGTGTAGAAATAACACTCAACGTTTACGTTTACGTGGATTTTTTTATGGATTAATTTATATTTCTGTTTTAATTGGTGGATTTAGTATTCTATAGGTACAAATTGATAATTAGGTGTCCATGAAGCAAAAATGATCAAAGAGTAAGAAAAGAGTTGCAATTAGGAAAATAAAATCAAAATAGAAGAGAGGATCCCTCAACATCTTCGGTAGTGTCCACGAAGTCGAGCATAACTTTCTCATCCGGACTCCAAATCGACTGGTTCCGGCGGCATTAGAAAGCTATTTCAGCTGGCTACAATTCCTGTCTAATGTCAAATTTCCAAATTCGGACTCGAACATGGTCAAAATTGGATTCCAACAGCGATCATGAAAATACCCGCTACAGTTCGAGGACACGAATGCGCATCAAGAAACGTGCACAAAAACACTCGCTACAAAAGATACGCACATAAGTAAAAGTACAAAATCATGCACAAAATTACTCACGCAAAACTGCATTCGCAAAAAGGATCATGAAAACACAAACTACAATCCTAGGACATTAATACAAATCAACAAACATGCACAAACACACTCGCTCAAATGGACATGCACAAACATACATGTAAAAAAACATGCGCAAAAGTGCATTCGCAACAACGTTCTTAAAAACACGAAGTACAACACTAGGACTTTAATGCGCATAACCAAACAACAGCAAAAACACAAGATACAAAAGATACAGTGGAGTGTAGAAATAACACTCAACGTTTACGTTTACGTGGATTTTTTTATGGATTAATTTATATTTCTGTTTTAATTGGTGGATTTAGTATTCTATAGGTACAAATTGATAATTAGGTGTCCATGAAGCAAAAATGATCAAAGAGTAAGAAAAGAGTTGCAATTAGGAAAATAAAATCAAAATAGAAGAGAGGATCCCTCAACATCTTCGGTAGTGTCCACGAAGTCGAGCATAACTTTCTCATCCGGACTCCAAATCGACTGGTTCCGGCGGCATTAGAAAGCTATTTCAGCTGGCTACAATTCCTGTCTAATGTCAAATTTCCAAATTCGGACTCGAACATGGTCAAAATTGGATTCCAACAGCGATCATGAAAATACCCGCTACAGTTCGAGGACACGAATGCGCATCAAGAAACGTGCACAAAAACACTCGCTACAAAAGATACGCACATAAGTAAAAGTACAAAATCATGCACAAAATTACTCACGCAAAACTGCATTCGCAAAAAGGATCATGAAAACACAAACTACAATCCTAGGACATTAATACAAATCAACAAACATGCACAAACACACTCGCTCAAATGGACATGCACAAACATACATGTAAAAAAACATGCGCAAAAGTGCATTCGCAACAACGTTCTTAAAAACACGAAGTACAACACTAGGACTTTAATGCGCATAACCAAACAACAGCAAAAACACAAGATACAAAAGATACAGTGGAGTGTAGAAATAACACTCAACGTTTACGTTTACGTGGATTTTTTTATGGATTAATTTATATTTCTGTTTTAATTGGTGGATTTAGTATTCTATAGGTACAAATTGATAATTAGGTGTCCATGAAGCAAAAATGATCAAAGAGTAAGAAAAGAGTTGCAATTAGGAAAATAAAATCAAAATAGAAGAGAGGATCCCTCAACATCTTCGGTAGTGTCCACGAAGTCGAGCATAACTTTCTCATCCGGACTCCAAATCGACTGGTTCCGGCGGCATTAGAAAGCTATTTCAGCTGGCTACAATTCCTGTCTAATGTCAAATTTCCAAATTCGGACTCGAACATGGTCAAAATTGGATTCCAACAGCGATCATGAAAATACCCGCTACAGTTCGAGGACACGAATGCGCATCAAGAAACGTGCACAAAAACACTCGCTACAAAAGATACGCACATAAGTAAAAGTACAAAATCATGCACAAAATTACTCACGCAAAACTGCATTCGCAAAAAGGATCATGAAAACACAAACTACAATCCTAGGACATTAATACAAATCAACAAACATGCACAAACACACTCGCTCAAATGGACATGCACAAACATACATGTAAAAAAACATGCGCAAAAGTGCATTCGCAACAACGTTCTTAAAAACACGAAGTACAACACTAGGACTTTAATGCGCATAACCAAACAACAGCAAAAACACAAGATACAAAAGATACAGTGGAGTGTAGAAATAACACTCAACGTTTACGTTTACGTGGATTTTTTTATGGATTAATTTATATTTCTGTTTTAATTGGTGGATTTAGTATTCTATAGGTACAAATTGATAATTAGGTGTCCATGAAGCAAAAATGATCAAAGAGTAAGAAAAGAGTTGCAATTAGGAAAATAAAATCAAAATAGAAGAGAGGATCCCTCAACATCTTCGGTAGTGTCCACGAAGTCGAGCATAACTTTCTCATCCGGACTCCAAATCGACTGGTTCCGGCGGCATTAGAAAGCTATTTCAGCTGGCTACAATTCCTGTCTAATGTCAAATTTCCAAATTCGGACTCGAACATGGTCAAAATTGGATTCCAACAGCGATCATGAAAATACCCGCTACAGTTCGAGGACACGAATGCGCATCAAGAAACGTGCACAAAAACACTCGCTACAAAAGATACGCACATAAGTAAAAGTACAAAATCATGCACAAAATTACTCACGCAAAACTGCATTCGCAAAAAGGATCATGAAAACACAAACTACAATCCTAGGACATTAATACAAATCAACAAACATGCACAAACACACTCGCTCAAATGGACATGCACAAACATACATGTAAAAAAACATGCGCAAAAGTGCATTCGCAACAACGTTCTTAAAAACACGAAGTACAACACTAGGACTTTAATGCGCATAACCAAACAACAGCAAAAACACAAGATACAAAAGATACAGTGGAGTGTAGAAATAACACTCAACGTTTACGTTTACGTGGATTTTTTTATGGATTAATTTATATTTCTGTTTTAATTGGTGGATTTAGTATTCTATAGGTACAAATTGATAATTAGGTGTCCATGAAGCAAAAATGATCAAAGAGTAAGAAAAGAGTTGCAATTAGGAAAATAAAATCAAAATAGAAGAGAGGATCCCTCAACATCTTCGGTAGTGTCCACGAAGTCGAGCATAACTTTCTCATCCGGACTCCAAATCGACTGGTTCCGGCGGCATTAGAAAGCTATTTCAGCTGGCTACAATTCCTGTCTAATGTCAAATTTCCAAATTCGGACTCGAACATGGTCAAAATTGGATTCCAACAGCGATCATGAAAATACCCGCTACAGTTCGAGGACACGAATGCGCATCAAGAAACGTGCACAAAAACACTCGCTACAAAAGATACGCACATAAGTAAAAGTACAAAATCATGCACAAAATTACTCACGCAAAACTGCATTCGCAAAAAGGATCATGAAAACACAAACTACAATCCTAGGACATTAATACAAATCAACAAACATGCACAAACACACTCGCTCAAATGGACATGCACAAACATACATGTAAAAAAACATGCGCAAAAGTGCATTCGCAACAACGTTCTTAAAAACACGAAGTACAACACTAGGACTTTAATGCGCATAACCAAACAACAGCAAAAACACAAGATACAAAAGATACAGTGGAGTGTAGAAATAACACTCAACGTTTACGTTTACGTGGATTTTTTTATGGATTAATTTATATTTCTGTTTTAATTGGTGGATTTAGTATTCTATAGGTACAAATTGATAATTAGGTGTCCATGAAGCAAAAATGATCAAAGAGTAAGAAAAGAGTTGCAATTAGGAAAATAAAATCAAAATAGAAGAGAGGATCCCTCAACATCTTCGGTAGTGTCCACGAAGTCGAGCATAACTTTCTCATCCGGACTCCAAATCGACTGGTTCCGGCGGCATTAGAAAGCTATTTCAGCTGGCTACAATTCCTGTCTAATGTCAAATTTCCAAATTCGGACTCGAACATGGTCAAAATTGGATTCCAACAGCGATCATGAAAATACCCGCTACAGTTCGAGGACACGAATGCGCATCAAGAAACGTGCACAAAAACACTCGCTACAAAAGATACGCACATAAGTAAAAGTACAAAATCATGCACAAAATTACTCACGCAAAACTGCATTCGCAAAAAGGATCATGAAAACACAAACTACAATCCTAGGACATTAATACAAATCAACAAACATGCACAAACACACTCGCTCAAATGGACATGCACAAACATACATGTAAAAAAACATGCGCAAAAGTGCATTCGCAACAACGTTCTTAAAAACACGAAGTACAACACTAGGACTTTAATGCGCATAACCAAACAACAGCAAAAACACAAGATACAAAAGATACAGTGGAGTGTAGAAATAACACTCAACGTTTACGTTTACGTGGATTTTTTTATGGATTAATTTATATTTCTGTTTTAATTGGTGGATTTAGTATTCTATAGGTACAAATTGATAATTAGGTGTCCATGAAGCAAAAATGATCAAAGAGTAAGAAAAGAGTTGCAATTAGGAAAATAAAATCAAAATAGAAGAGAGGATCCCTCAACATCTTCGGTAGTGTCCACGAAGTCGAGCATAACTTTCTCATCCGGACTCCAAATCGACTGGTTCCGGCGGCATTAGAAAGCTATTTCAGCTGGCTACAATTCCTGTCTAATGTCAAATTTCCAAATTCGGACTCGAACATGGTCAAAATTGGATTCCAACAGCGATCATGAAAATACCCGCTACAGTTCGAGGACACGAATGCGCATCAAGAAACGTGCACAAAAACACTCGCTACAAAAGATACGCACATAAGTAAAAGTACAAAATCATGCACAAAATTACTCACGCAAAACTGCATTCGCAAAAAGGATCATGAAAACACAAACTACAATCCTAGGACATTAATACAAATCAACAAACATGCACAAACACACTCGCTCAAATGGACATGCACAAACATACATGTAAAAAAACATGCGCAAAAGTGCATTCGCAACAACGTTCTTAAAAACACGAAGTACAACACTAGGACTTTAATGCGCATAACCAAACAACAGCAAAAACACAAGATACAAAAGATACAGTGGAGTGTAGAAATAACACTCAACGTTTACGTTTACGTGGATTTTTTTATGGATTAATTTATATTTCTGTTTTAATTGGTGGATTTAGTATTCTATAGGTACAAATTGATAATTAGGTGTCCATGAAGCAAAAATGATCAAAGAGTAAGAAAAGAGTTGCAATTAGGAAAATAAAATCAAAATAGAAGAGAGGATCCCTCAACATCTTCGGTAGTGTCCACGAAGTCGAGCATAACTTTCTCATCCGGACTCCAAATCGACTGGTTCCGGCGGCATTAGAAAGCTATTTCAGCTGGCTACAATTCCTGTCTAATGTCAAATTTCCAAATTCGGACTCGAACATGGTCAAAATTGGATTCCAACAGCGATCATGAAAATACCCGCTACAGTTCGAGGACACGAATGCGCATCAAGAAACGTGCACAAAAACACTCGCTACAAAAGATACGCACATAAGTAAAAGTACAAAATCATGCACAAAATTACTCACGCAAAACTGCATTCGCAAAAAGGATCATGAAAACACAAACTACAATCCTAGGACATTAATACAAATCAACAAACATGCACAAACACACTCGCTCAAATGGACATGCACAAACATACATGTAAAAAAACATGCGCAAAAGTGCATTCGCAACAACGTTCTTAAAAACACGAAGTACAACACTAGGACTTTAATGCGCATAACCAAACAACAGCAAAAACACAAGATACAAAAGATACAGTGGAGTGTAGAAATAACACTCAACGTTTACGTTTACGTGGATTTTTTTATGGATTAATTTATATTTCTGTTTTAATTGGTGGATTTAGTATTCTATAGGTACAAATTGATAATTAGGTGTCCATGAAGCAAAAATGATCAAAGAGTAAGAAAAGAGTTGCAATTAGGAAAATAAAATCAAAATAGAAGAGAGGATCCCTCAACATCTTCGGTAGTGTCCACGAAGTCGAGCATAACTTTCTCATCCGGACTCCAAATCGACTGGTTCCGGCGGCATTAGAAAGCTATTTCAGCTGGCTACAATTCCTGTCTAATGTCAAATTTCCAAATTCGGACTCGAACATGGTCAAAATTGGATTCCAACAGCGATCATGAAAATACCCGCTACAGTTCGAGGACACGAATGCGCATCAAGAAACGTGCACAAAAACACTCGCTACAAAAGATACGCACATAAGTAAAAGTACAAAATCATGCACAAAATTACTCACGCAAAACTGCATTCGCAAAAAGGATCATGAAAACACAAACTACAATCCTAGGACATTAATACAAATCAACAAACATGCACAAACACACTCGCTCAAATGGACATGCACAAACATACATGTAAAAAAACATGCGCAAAAGTGCATTCGCAACAACGTTCTTAAAAACACGAAGTACAACACTAGGACTTTAATGCGCATAACCAAACAACAGCAAAAACACAAGATACAAAAGATACAGTGGAGTGTAGAAATAACACTCAACGTTTACGTTTACGTGGATTTTTTTATGGATTAATTTATATTTCTGTTTTAATTGGTGGATTTAGTATTCTATAGGTACAAATTGATAATTAGGTGTCCATGAAGCAAAAATGATCAAAGAGTAAGAAAAGAGTTGCAATTAGGAAAATAAAATCAAAATAGAAGAGAGGATCCCTCAACATCTTCGGTAGTGTCCACGAAGTCGAGCATAACTTTCTCATCCGGACTCCAAATCGACTGGTTCCGGCGGCATTAGAAAGCTATTTCAGCTGGCTACAATTCCTGTCTAATGTCAAATTTCCAAATTCGGACTCGAACATGGTCAAAATTGGATTCCAACAGCGATCATGAAAATACCCGCTACAGTTCGAGGACACGAATGCGCATCAAGAAACGTGCACAAAAACACTCGCTACAAAAGATACGCACATAAGTAAAAGTACAAAATCATGCACAAAATTACTCACGCAAAACTGCATTCGCAAAAAGGATCATGAAAACACAAACTACAATCCTAGGACATTAATACAAATCAACAAACATGCACAAACACACTCGCTCAAATGGACATGCACAAACATACATGTAAAAAAACATGCGCAAAAGTGCATTCGCAACAACGTTCTTAAAAACACGAAGTACAACACTAGGACTTTAATGCGCATAACCAAACAACAGCAAAAACACAAGATACAAAAGATACAGTGGAGTGTAGAAATAACACTCAACGTTTACGTTTACGTGGATTTTTTTATGGATTAATTTATATTTCTGTTTTAATTGGTGGATTTAGTATTCTATAGGTACAAATTGATAATTAGGTGTCCATGAAGCAAAAATGATCAAAGAGTAAGAAAAGAGTTGCAATTAGGAAAATAAAATCAAAATAGAAGAGAGGATCCCTCAACATCTTCGGTAGTGTCCACGAAGTCGAGCATAACTTTCTCATCCGGACTCCAAATCGACTGGTTCCGGCGGCATTAGAAAGCTATTTCAGCTGGCTACAATTCCTGTCTAATGTCAAATTTCCAAATTCGGACTCGAACATGGTCAAAATTGGATTCCAACAGCGATCATGAAAATACCCGCTACAGTTCGAGGACACGAATGCGCATCAAGAAACGTGCACAAAAACACTCGCTACAAAAGATACGCACATAAGTAAAAGTACAAAATCATGCACAAAATTACTCACGCAAAACTGCATTCGCAAAAAGGATCATGAAAACACAAACTACAATCCTAGGACATTAATACAAATCAACAAACATGCACAAACACACTCGCTCAAATGGACATGCACAAACATACATGTAAAAAAACATGCGCAAAAGTGCATTCGCAACAACGTTCTTAAAAACACGAAGTACAACACTAGGACTTTAATGCGCATAACCAAACAACAGCAAAAACACAAGATACAAAAGATACAGTGGAGTGTAGAAATAACACTCAACGTTTACGTTTACGTGGATTTTTTTATGGATTAATTTATATTTCTGTTTTAATTGGTGGATTTAGTATTCTATAGGTACAAATTGATAATTAGGTGTCCATGAAGCAAAAATGATCAAAGAGTAAGAAAAGAGTTGCAATTAGGAAAATAAAATCAAAATAGAAGAGAGGATCCCTCAACATCTTCGGTAGTGTCCACGAAGTCGAGCATAACTTTCTCATCCGGACTCCAAATCGACTGGTTCGGCGGCATTAGAAAGCTATTTCAGCTGGCTACAATTCCTGTCTAATGTCAAATTTCCAAATTCGGACTCGAACATGGTCAAAATTGGATTCCAACAGCGATCATGAAAATACCCGCTACAGTTCGAGGACACGAATGCGCATCAAGAAACGTGCACAAAAACACTCGCTACAAAAGATACGCACATAAGTAAAAGTACAAAATCATGCACAAAATTACTCACGCAAAACTGCATTCGCAAAAAGGATCATGAAAACACAAACTACAATCCTAGGACATTAATACAAATCAACAAACATGCACAAACACACTCGCTCAAATGGACATGCACAAACATACATGTAAAAAAACATGCGCAAAAGTGCATTTGCAACAACGTTCTTAAAAACACGAAGTACAACACTAGGACTTTAATGCGCATAACCAAACAACAGCAAAAACACAAGATACAAAAGATACAGTGGAGTGTAGAAATAACACTAAACGTTTACGTTTACGTTGATTTTTTTATGGATTAATTTATATTTCTGTTTTAATTGGTGGATTTAGTATTCTATAGGTACAAATTGATAATTAGGTGTCCATGAAGCAAAAATGATCAAAGAGTAAGAAAAGAGTTGCAATTAGGAAAATAAAATAAAAATAGAAGAGAGGATCCCTCGACATCTTCGGTAGAGTCCACGAAGTCGAGCATAACTTTCTCATCCGGACTCCAAATCGACTGGTTCCGGCGGCATTAGAAAGCTATTTCAGCTGGCTACAATTCCTGTCTAATGTCAAATTTCCAAATTCGGACTCGAACATGGTCAAAATTGGATTCCAACAGCGATCATGAAAATACCCGCTACAGTTCGAGGACACGAATGCGCATCAAGAAACGTGCACAAAAACACTCGCTACAAAAGATACGCACATAAGTAAAAGTACAAAATCATGCACAAAATTACTCACGCAAAACTGCATTCGCAAAAAGGATCATGAAAACACAAACTACAATCCTAGGACATTAATACAAATCAACAAACATGCACAAACACACTCGCTCAAATGGACATGCACAAACATACATGTAAAAAAACATGCGCAAAAGTGCATCCGCAACAACGTTCTTAAAAACACGAAGTACAACACTATGACTTTAGTGCGCATAACCAAACAACAGCAAAAACACAAGATACAAAAGATACAGTGGAGTGTAGAAATAACACTTAACGTTTACGTTTACGTTGATTTTTTTATGGATTAATTTATATTTCTGTTTTAATTGGTGGATTTAGTATTCTATAGGTACAAATTGATAATTAGGTGTCCATGAAGCAAAAATGATCAAAGAGTAAGAAAAGAGTTGCAATTAGGAAAATAAAATCAAAATAGAAGAGAGGATCCCTCGACATCTTCGGTAGAGTCCACGAAGTCGAGCATAACTTTCTCATCCGGACTCCAAATCGACTGGTTCCGGCGGAATTAGAAAGCTATTTCAGCTGGCTACAATTCCTGTCTAATGTCAAATTTCCAAATTCGGACTCGAACATGGTCAAAATTGGATTCCAACAGCGATCATGAAAATACCCGCTACAGTTCGAGGACACGAATGCGCATCAAGAAACATGCACAAAAACACTCGCTACAAATGGACATGAACAAACATACATGTAAAAATACAAGATACAAAAGATACAGTGGAGTGTAGAAATAACACTCAACGTTTACGTTTACGTTGATTTTTTTATGGATTAATTTATATTTCTGTTTTAATTGGTGGATTTAGTATTCTATAGGTACAAATTGATAATTAGGTGTCCATGAAGCAAAAATGATCAAAGAGTAAGAAAAGAGTTGCAATTAGGAAAATAAAATCAAAATAGAAGAGAGGATCCCTCGACATCTTCGGTAGAGTCCACGAAGTCGAGCATAACTTTCTCATCCGGACTCCAAATCGACTGGTTCTGGTGCCATTAGAAAGCTATTTCAGCTGGCTTCAATTCCTGTCTAATGTCAAATTTCCAAATTCGGACTCGAACATGGTCAAAATTTGATTCCAACAGCGATAAAAAATACCCGCTACAGTTCAAGGACACGAATGCGCATCAAGAAACGTGCACAAAAACACTCGCTACAAAAGATACGCACATAAGTAAAAGTACAAAATCATGCACAAAATTACTCACGCAAAACTGCATTCGCAAAAAGGATCATGAAAACACAAACTACAATCCTAGGACATTAATACAAATCAACAAACATGCACAAACACACTCGCTCAAATGGACATGCACAAACATACATGTAAAAAAACATGCGCAAAAGTGCATTTGCAACAACGTTCTTAAAAACACGAAGTACAACACTATGACTTTAGTGCGCATAACCAAACAACAGCAAAAACACAAGATACAAAAGATACAGTGGAGTGTAGAAATAACACTAACGTTTACGTTTACGTTGATTTTTTTATGGATTAATTTATATTTCTGTTTTAATTGGTGGATTTAGTATTCTATAGGTACAAATTGATAATTAGGTGTCCATGAAGCAAAAATGATCAAAGAGTAAGAAAAGAGTTGCAATTAGGAAAATAAAATCAAAATAGAAGAGAGGATCCCTCGACATCTTCGGTAGTGTCCACGAAGTCGAGCATAACTTTCTCATCCGGACTCCAAATCGACTGGTTCCGGCGGCATTAGAAAGCTATTTCAGCTGGCTACAATTCCTGTCTAATGTCAAATTTCCAAATTCGGACTCGAACATGGTCAAAATTGGATTCCAACAGCGATCATGAAAATACCCGCTACAGTTCGAGGACACGAATGCGCATCAAGAAACGTGCACAAAAACACTCGCTACAAAAGATACGCACATAAGTAAAAGTACAAAATCATGCACAAAATTACTCACGCAAAACTGCATTCGCAAAAAGGATCATGAAAACACAAACTACAATCCTAGGACATTAATACAAATCAACAAACATGCACAAACACACTCGCTCAAATGGACATGCACAAACATACATGTAAAAAAACATGCGCAAAAGTGCATTTGCAACAACGTTCTTAAAAACACGAAGTACAACACTATGACTTTAGTGCGCATAACCAAACAACAGCAAAAACACAAGATACAAAAGATACAGTGGAGTGTAGAAATAACACTAAACGTTTACGTTTACGTTGATTTTTTTATGGATTAATTTATATTTCTGTTTTAATTGGTGGATTTAGTATTCTATAGGTACAAATTGAAAATTAGGTGTCCATGAAGCAAAAATGATCAAAGAGTAAGAAAAGAGTTGCAATTAGGAAAATAAAATCAAAATAGAAGAGAGGATCCCTCGACATCTTCGGTAGAGTCCACGAAGTCGAGCATAACTTTCTCATCCGGACTCCAAATCGACTGGTTCCGGTGCCATTAGAAAGCTATTTCAGCTGGCTAGAATTCCTGTATAATGTCAAATTTCCTAATTCGGACTCGAACATGGTCCAAATTGTATTCCAACAGCGATCATGAAAATACCCGCTACAGTTCGAGGACACGAATGCGCATCAAGAAACGTGCACAAAAACACTCGCTACAAAAGATACGCACATAAGTAAAAGTACAAAATCATGCACAAAATTACTCACGCAAAACTGCATTCGCAAAAAGGATCATGAAAACACAAACTACAATCCTAGGACATTAATACAAATCACAAACATGCACAAACACACTCGCTCAAATGGACATGCACAAACATACATGTAAAAAAACATGCGCAAAAGTGCATCCGCAACAACGTTCTTGAAAACACGAAGTACAACACTAGGACTTTAGTGCGCATAACCAAACAACAGCAAAAATACAAGATACAAAAGATACACTGGAGTGTAGAAATAACACTCAACGTTTACGTTTACGTTGATTTTTTATGGATTAATTTATATTTATGTTTTAATTGGTGGATTTAGTATTCTATAGGTACAAATTGATAATTAGGTGTCCATGAAGCAAAAATGATCAAAGAGTAAGAAAAGAGTTGCAATTAGGAAAATAAAATCAAAATAGAAGAGAGGATCCCTCGACAACTTCGGTAGAGTCCACGAAGTCGAGCATAACTTTCTCATCCGGACTCCAAATCGACTGGTTCCGGTGGCATTAGAAAGCTATTTCAGCTGGCTTCAATTCCTGTCTAATGTCAAATTTCCAAATTCGGACTCGAACATGGTCAAAATTGGATTCCAACAGCGATAAAAATACCCGCTACAGTTCAAGGACACGAATGCGCATCAAGAAACGTGCACAAAAACACTCGCTACAAAAGATACGCACATAAGTAAAAGTACAAAATCATGCACAAAATTACTCACGCAAAACTGCATTCGCAAAAAGTATCATGAAAACACAAACTACAATCCTAGGACATTAATACAAATCAACAAACATGCACAAACACACTCGCTCAAATGGACATGCACAAACATACATGTAAAAAAACATGCGCAAAAGTGCATCCGCAACAACGTTCTTAAAAACACGAAGTACAACACTAGGACTTTAGTGCGCATAACCAAACAACAGCAAAAACACAAGATACAAAAGATACAGTGGAGTGTAGAAATAACACTCAACGTTTACGTTTACGTTGATTTTTTTATGGATTAATTTATATTTCTGTTTTAATTGGTGGATTTAGTATTCTATAGGTACAAATTGATAATTAGGTGTCCATGAAGCAAAAATGATCAAAGAGTAAGAAAAGAGTTGCAATTAGGAAAATAAAATCAAAATAGAAGAGAGGATCCCTCGACATCTTCGGTAGAGTCCACGAAGTCGAGCATAACTTTCTCATCCGGACTCCAAATCGACTGGTTCCGGTGCCATTAGAAAGCTATTTCAGCTGGCTACAATTCCTGTCTAATGTCAAATTTCCAAATTCGGACTCGAACATGGTCAAAATTGGATTCCAACAGCGATCATGAAAATACCCCCTACAGTTCGAGGACACGAATGCGCATCAAGAAACGTGCACAAAAACACTCGCTACAAAAGATACGCACATAAGTAAAAGTACAAAATCATGCACAAAATTACTCACGCAAAACTGCATTCGCAAAAAGGATCATGAAAACACAAACTACAATCCTAGGACATTAATACAAATCAACAAACATGCACAAACACACTCGCTCAAATGGACATGCACAAACATACATGTAAAAAAACATGCGCAAAAGTGCATTTGCAACAACGTTCTTAAAAACACGAAGTACAACACTATGACTTTAGTGCGCATAACCAAACAACAGCAAAAACACAAGATACAAAAGATACAGTGGAGTGTAGAAATAACATTAAACGTTTACGTTTACGTTGATTTTTTTATGGATTAATTTATATTTCTGTTTTAATTGGTGGATTTAGTATTCTATAGGTACTATAGGAAGAATAGAATAGAAACCCCCATTCTGTTATGGGTTGATTACATGGAATATATATAGAGAAATATTCAAGGTAATAGAGTTGAGTAGGTAACTAAATCCTAACTAATCTAGGTAACCGAATCATACTAGAATCCTAATATTAGGAGATTTCTATAATATAATATTCTCTAACACGCCCCCGCAGTCGAAACGTGACGAACGTGAACACTGGACATTCACTTGCTAGCACGCTCCCGCAGTCGGAACGAATAAACTTCAAACGTGAAGACTGGACAGAAACCGCGAAACACATCGCTAGAGAATTCCTCTGTTGAAATATATGCCAAATTTAAAAAAATAATAATAATAATAATAATAACGGGCAAGACAAAAATAAACAACTTTTTTTTTTTTTTTTTTTTTTTTTTTTCGAGAGAGAGAGAGAGGGAGAAGATATGAGAGGGGTTGCCGGCATGGAGAAGAAGAGAGGCAGCGCTATAGGTTTTAGGCCATGGAGAAGAAGAAGAAGAAAAATATAGAGAAGATACACCACGAGAGAGGGAGAAAATTCGGTTTGGTGTCGCCGGCCATGGAGAAGAAGAAGAAGAAAAAAGATAGAGAAGATAGATACACCAAAATTCGGGTGGTGTTCATAAAAAAAATAGAAGAAAAAAAAAATAAAGAAAAATATTAGAGTACCACCACCGGGGGAGGGAGAAAATTGGGTGGTCACCGCCATGGAGAAGAAAGGCGGCTAGGTTTTCACCGCCATGGAGAAGAAAGGCGGCTAGGTTAAAAAACCTAAACCTGGTGCTCTGATACCATATAAGAAGAATAGAATAGAAACCCCCATTCTGTTATGGGTTGATTACATGGAATATATATAGAGAAATATTCCAAGGTAATAGAGTTTGACTAGGTAACTAAATCCTAACTAATCTAGGTAACCGAATCATACTAGAATCCTAATATTAGGAGAGTTCTATAATATAATATTCTCTAACAGGTACAAATTGATAATTAGGTGTCCATGAAGCAAAAATAATCAAAGAGTAAGAAAAGAGTTGCAATTAGGAAAATAAAATCAAAATAGAAGAGAGGATCCCTCGACATCTTCGGTAGTGTCCACGAAGTCGAGCATAACTTTCTCATCCGGACTCCAAATCGACTGGTTCCGGCGGCATTAGAAAGCTATTTCAGCTGGCTACAATTCCTGTCTAATGTCAAATTTCCAAATTCGGACTCGAACATGGTCAAAATTGGATTCCAACAGCGATCATGAAAATACCCGCTACAGTTCGAGGACACGAATGCGCATCAAGAAACGTGCACAAAAACACTCGCTACAAAAGATACGCACATAAGTAAAAGTACAAAATCATGCACAAAATAACTCACGCAAAACTGCATTCGCAAAAAGGATCATGAAAACACAAACTACAATCCTAGGACATTAATACAAATCAACAAACATGCACAAACACACTCGCTCAAATGGACATGCACAAACATACATGTAAAAAAACATGCGCAAAAGTGCATTTGCAACAACGTTCTTAAAAACACGAAGTACAACACTATGACTTTAGTGCGCATAACCAAACAACAGCAAAAACACAAGATACAAAAGATACAATGGAGTGTAGAAATAACACTAAACGTTTACGTTTACGTTGATTTTTTTATGGATTAATTTATATTTCTGTTTTAATTGGTGGATTTAGTATTCTATAGGTACAAATTGATAATTAGGTGTCCATGAAGCAAAAATGATCAAAGAGTAAGAAAAGAGTTGCAATTAGGAAAATAAAATCAAAATAGAAGAGAGGATCCCTCGACATCTTCGGTAGAGTCCACGAAGTCGAGCATAACTTTCTCATCCGGACTCCAAATCGACTGGTTCCGGTGGCATTAGAAAGCTATTTCAGCTGGCTAGAATTCCTATATAATGTCAAATTTCCAAATTCGGACTCGAACATGGTCAAAATTGGATTCCAACAGCGATCATGAAAATACCCGCTACAGTTCGAGGACACGAATGCGCATCAAGAAACGTGCACAAAAACACTCGCTAAAAAAGATACGCACATAAGTAAAAGGACAAAATCATGCACAAAATTACTCACGCAAAACTGCATTCGCAAAAAGGATCATGAAAACACAAACTACAATCCTAGGACATTAATACAAATCACAAACATGCACAAACACACTCGCTCAAATGGACATGCACAAACATACATGTAAAAAAACATGCCCAAAAGTGCATCCGCAACAACGTTCTTAAAAACACGAAGTACAACACTAGGACTTTAGTGCGCATAACCAAACAACAGCAAAAATACAAGATACAAAAGATACACTGGAGTGTAGAAATAACACTCAACGTTTACGTTTACGTTGATTTTTTTATGGATTAATTTATATTTTTGTTTCAATTGGTGGATTTAGTATTCTATAGGTACAAATTGATAATTAGGTGTCCATGAAGCAAAAATGATCAAAGAGTAAGAAAAGAGTTGCAATTAGGAAAATAAAATCAAAATAGAAGAGAGGATCCCTCAACATCTTCGGTAGTGTCCACGAAGTCGAGCATAACTTTCTCATCCGGACTCCAAATCGACTGGTTCCGGTGCCATTAGAAAGCTATTTCAGTTGGCTTCAATTCCTGTCTAATGTCAAATTTCCAAATTCGGACTCGAACATGGTCAAAATTGGATTCCAAAAGCGATCATGAAAATACGCGCTACAGTTCGAGGACACGAATGCGCATCAAGAAACGTGCACAAAAACACTCGCTACAAAATATACGCACATAAGTAAAAGTACAAAATCATGCACAAAAGTACTCACGCAAAAGTGCATTCGCAAAAAGGATCATGAAAACACAAACTACAATCCTAGGACATTAATACAAATCAACAAACATGCACAACACACTCGCTCAAATGGACATGCACAAATGTACATGTAAAAAAACATGCGCAAAAGTGCATTCGCAACAACGTTCTTAAAAACACGAAGTACAACACTAGGACTTTAGTGCGCATAACCAAACAACAGCAAAAACACAAGATACAAAAGATACAGTGGAGTGTAGAAATAACACTAAACGTTTACGTTTACGTGGATTTTTTGTATGGATTAATTTATATTTTTGTTTAAATTGGTGGATTTAGTATCTTATAGGTACAAATTGATAATTAGGTGTCCATGAAGCAAAAATGATCAAAAAGTAAGAAAAGAGTTGCAATTAGGAAAATAAAATCAAATTAGAAGAGAGGATCCCTCAACATCTTCGGTAGTGTCCACGAAGTCGAGCATAACTTTCTCATCCGGACTCCAAATCAACTGGTTTCGGCGGCATTAGAAAGCTATTTTAGCTGGCTACAATTCCTGTCTAATGTCAAATTTCCAAATTCGGACTCGAACATGGTCAAAATTGGATTCCAAAAGCGATCATGAAAATACGTGCTACAGTTCGAGGACACGAATGCGCATCAAGAAACGTGCACAAAAACACTCGCTACAAAATATACGCACATAAGTAAAAGTACAAAAGCATGCACAAAAGTACTCACGCAAAAGTGCATTCGCAAAAAGGATCATGAAAACACAAACTACAATCCTAGGACATTAATACAAATCAACAAACATGCAAGAACACACTCGCTCAAATGGACATGCACAAACGTACATGTAAAAAACATGCGCAAAAGTGCATTCGCAACAACGTTCTTAAAAACACGAAATACAACACTAGGACTTTAATACGCATAACCAAACAATAGCAAAAACACTAAATACAAAAGATACAGTGGAGTGTAGAAATAACACTCAACTTTTACGTTTACGTGGATTTTTTTATGGATTAATTTATATTTCTGTTTTAATTGGTGGATTTAGTATCTTATAGGTACAAATTGATAATTAGGTGTCCATGAAGCAAAAATGATCAAAGAGTAAGAAAAGAGTTGCAATTAGGAAAATAAAATCAAATTAGAAGAGAGGATCCCTCAACATCTTCGGTAGTGTCCACGAAGTCGAGCATAACTTTCTCATCCGGACTCCAAATCAACTGGTTCCGGCGGCATTAGAAAGCTATTTAGCTGGCTGCAATTCTTGTCTAATGTCAAATTTCCAAATTCGGACTCGAACATGGTCAAAATTGTATTCCAAAAGCGATCATGAAAATACGCGCTACAGTTCGAGGACACGAATGCGCATCAAGAAACGTGCACAAAAACACTCGCTACAAAATATACGCACATAAGTAAAAGTACAAAACCATGCACAAAAGTACTCACGCAAAAGTGCATTCGCAAAAAGGATCACGAAAACACAAACTACAATCCTAGGACATTAATACAAATCAACAAACATGCAAGAACACACTCGCTCAAATGGACATGCACAAATGTACATGTAAAAAAACATGCGCAAAAGTGCATTCGCAACAACGTTCTTAAAAACACGAAATACAACACTAGGACTTTTATACGCATAACCAAACAATAGCAAAAACACTAAATACAAAAGATACAGTGGAGTGTAGAAATAACACTCAACGTTTACGTTTACGTGGATTTTTTTATGGATTAATTTATATTTTTGTTTTAATTGGTGGATTTAGTATCTTATAGGTACAAATTGATAATTAGGTGTCCATGAAGCAAAAATGATCAAAGAGTAAGAAAAGAGTTGCAATTAGGAAAATAAAATCAAATTAGAAGAGAGGATCCCTCAACATCTTCGGTAGTGTCCACGAAGTCGAGCATAACTTTCTCATTCGGACTCCAAATCAACTGGTTCCGGCGGCATTAGAAAGCTATTTTAGCTGGCTACAATTCCTGTCTAATGTCAAATTTCCAAATTCGGACTCGAACATGGTCAAAATTGGATTCCAAAAGCGATCATGAAAATACGAGCTACAGTTCGAGGACACGAATGCGCATCAAGAAACGTGCACCAAAACACTCGCTAGAAAATATACGCACATAAGTAAAAGTACAAAACATGCACAAAAGTACTCACGCAAAAGTGCATTCGCAAAAAGGATCATGAAAACACAAACTACAATCCTAGGACATTAATACAAATCAACAAACATGCAACAACACACTCGCTCAAATGGACATGCACAAACGTACATGTAAAAAAACATGCGCAAAAGTGCATTCGCAACAACGTTCTTAAAAACACGAAATACAACACTAGGACTTTAATACGCATAACCAAACAATAGCAAAAACACTAAATACAAAAGATACAGTGGAGTGTAGAAATAACACTCAACTTTTACGTTTACGTGGATTTTTTTATGGATTAATTTATATTTCTGTTTTAATTGGTGGATTTAGTATCTTATAGGTACAAATTGATAATTAGGTGTCCATGAAGCAAAAATGATCAAAGAGTAAAAAAGAGTTGCAATTAGGAAAATAAAATCAAATTAGAAGAGAGGATCCCTCAACATCTTCGGTAGTGTCCACGAAGTCGAGCATAACTTTCTCATCCGGACTCCAAATCAACTGGTTCCGGCGGCATTAGAAAGCTATTTTAGCTGGCTGCAATTCCTGTCTAATGTCAAATTTCCAAATTCGGACTCGAACATGGTCAAAATTGGATTCCAAAAGCGATCATGAAAATACGCGCTACAGTTCGAGGACACGAATGCGCATCAAGAAACGTGCACAAAAACACTCGCTACAAAATATACGCACATAAGTAAAAGTACAAAACCATGCACAAAAGTACTCACGCAAAAGTGCATTCGCAAAAAGGATCACGAAAACACAAACTACAATCCTAGGACATTAATACAAATCAACAAACATGCAAAACACACTCGCTCAAATGGACATGCACAAACGTACATGTAAAAAACATGCGCAAAAGTGCATTCGCAACAACGTTCTTAAAAACACGAAATACAACACTAGGACTTTTATACGCATAACCAAACAATAGCAAAAACACTAAATACAAAAGATACAGTGGAGTGTAGAAATAACACTCAACGTTTACGTTACGTGGATTTTTTTATGGATTAATTTATATTTTTGTTTTAATTGGTGGATTTAGTATCTTATAGGTACAAATTGATAATTAGGTGTCCATGAAGCAAAAATGATCAAAGAGTAAGAAAAGAGTTGCAATTAGGAAAATAAAATAAAATTAGAAGAGAGGATCCCTCAACATCTTCGGTAGTGTCCACGAAGTCGAGCATAACTTTCTCATCCGGACTCAAAATCAACTGGTTCCGGCGGCATTCAAAGCTATTTTAGCTGGCTGCAATTCCTGTCTAATGTCAAATTTCCAAATTCGGACTCGAACATGGTCAAAATTGTATTCCAAAAGCGATCATGAAAATACGCGCTACAGTTCGAGGACACGAATGCGCATCAAGAAACGTGCACAAAAACACTCGCTACAAAATATACGCACATAAGTAAAAGTACAAAACCATGCACAAAAGTACTCACGCAAAAGTGCATTCGCAAAAAGGATCACGAAAACACAAACTACAATCCTAGGACATTAATACAAATCAACAAACATGCAAAACACACTCGCTCAAATGGACATGCACAAATGTACATGTAAAAAAACATGCGCAAAAGTGCATTCGCAACAACGTTCTTAAAAACACGAAATACAACACTAGGACTTTTATACGCATAACCAAACAATAGCAAAAACACTAAATACAAAAGATACAGTGAAGTGTAGAAATAACACTCAACGTTTACGTTAACGTGGATTTTTTTATGGATTAATTTATATTTTTGTTTTAATTGGTGGATTTAGTATCTTATAGGTACAAATTGATAATTAGGTGTCCATGAAGCAAAAATGATCAAAGAGTAAGATAAGAGTTGCAATTAGGAAAATAAAATCAAATTAGAAGAGAGGATCCCTCAACATCTTCGGTAGTGTCCACGAAGTCGAGCATAACTTTCTCATCCGGACTCCAAATCAACTGGTTCTGGCGGCATTAGAAAGCTATTTTAGCTGGCTACAATTCCTGTCTAATGTCAAATTTCCAAATTCGGACTCGAACATGGTCAAAATTGGATTCCAAAAGCGATCATGAAAAACGCGCTACAGTTCGAGGACACGAATGCGCATCAAGAAACGTGCACAAAAACACTCGCTACAAAATATACGCACATAAGTAAAAGTAAAAAAGCATGCACAAAAGTACTCACGCAAAATTGCATTCGCAAAAAGGATCACGAAAACACAAACTACAATCCTAGGACATTAATACAAATCAACAAACATGCAAGAACACACTCGCTCAAATGGACATACACAAACGTACATGTAAAAAAACATGAGCAAAAGTGCATTCGCAAAAACGTTCTTAAAAACACGAAATACAACACTAGGACTTTAATACGCATAACCAAAAAACAGCAAAAACACTAAATACAAAAGATACAGTGGAGTGTAGAAATAACACTCAACGTTTACGTTTACGTGGATTTTTTTATGGATTAATTTATATTTTTGTTTTCATTGGGGGATTTAGTATCTTATAGGTACAAATTGATAATTAGGTGTCCATGAAGCAAAAATGATCAAAGAGTAAGAAAAGAGTTGCAATTAGGAAAATAAAATCAAATTAGAAGAGAGGATCCCTCAACATCTTCGGTAGTGTCCACGAAGTCGAGCATAACTTTCTCATCCGGACTCCAAATCAACTGGTTCCGGCGGCATAAGAAAGCTATTTTAGCTGGCTACAATTCCTGTCTAATGTCAAATTTCCAAATTCGGACTCGAACATGGTAAAAATCGGATTCCAAAAGCGATCATGAAAAAACGCACTACAGTTCGAGGACACGAATGCGCATCAAGAAACGTGCACAAAAACACTCGCTACAAAATATACGCACATAAGTAAAAGTACAAAACCATGCACAAAAGTACTCACGCAAAAGTGCATTCGCAAAAAGGATCACGAAAACACAAACTACAATCCTAGGACATTAATACAAATCAACAAACATGCAAGAACACACTCGCTCAAATGGACATGCACAAACGTACATGTAAAAAAACATGAGCAAAAGTGCATTCGCAACAACGTTCTTAAAAACACGAAATACAACACTAGGACTTTAATACGCATAACCAAACAATAGCAAAAACACTAAATACAAAAGATACAGTGGAGTGTAGAAATAACACTCAACGTTTACGTTAACGTGGATTTTTTTATGGATTAATTTATATTTTGTTTTAATTGGTGGATTTAGTATCTTATAGGTACAAATTGATAATTAGGTGTCCATGAAGCAAAAATGATCAAAGAGTAAGAAAAGAGTTGCAATTAGGAAAATAAAATCAAATTAGAAGAGAGGATCCCTCAACATCTTCGGTAGTGTCCACGAAGTCGAGCATAACTTTCTCATCCGGACTCCAAATCAACTGGTTCCGGCGGCATTAGAAAGCTATTTTAGCTGGGTACAATTCCTGTCTAATGTCAAATTTCCAAATTCGGACTCGAACATGGTCAAAATTGGATTCCAAAAGCGATCATGAAAATATGCGCTACAGTTCGAGGACACGAATGCGCATCAAGAAACGTGCACAAAAACACTCGCTACAAAATATACGCACATAAGTAAAAGTACAAAACCATGCACAAAAGTACTCACGCAAAAGTGCATTCGCAAAAAGGATCACGAAAACACAAACTACAATCCTAGGACATTAATACAAATCAACAAACATGCAAGAACACACTCGCTCAAATGGACATGCACAAATGTACATGTAAAAAAACATGCGCAAAAGTGCATTCGCAACAACGTTCTTAAAAACACGAAATACAACACTAGGACTTTTATACGCATAACCAAACAATAGCAAAAACACTAAATACAAAAGATACAGTGGAGTGTAGAAATAACACTCAACGTTTACGTTTACGTGGATTTTTTTATGGATTAATTTATATTTTTGTTTTAATTGGTGGATTTAGTATCTTATAGGTACAAATTGATAATTAGGTGTCCATGAAGCAAAAATGATCAAAGAGTAAGAAAAGAGTTGCAATTAGGAAAATAAAATCAAATTAGAAGAGAGGATCCCTCAACATCTTCGGTAGTGTCCACGAAGTCGAGCATAACTTTCTCATCCGGACTCCAAATCAACTGGTTCCGGCGGCATTAGAAAGCTATTTTAGCTGGCTACAATTCCTGTCTAATGTAAAATTTCCAATTTCGGACTCGAACATGGCCAAAATTGGATTCCAAAAGCGATCATGAAAATACGCGCTACAGTTCGAGGACACGAATGCGCATCAAGAAACGTGCACAAAAACACTCGCTACAAAATATACGCACATAAGTAAAAGTACAAAACCATGCACAAAAGTACTCACGCAAAAGTGCATTCGCAAAAAGGATCACAAAAACACAAACTACAATCCTAGGACATTAATACAAATCAACAAACATGCACAAACACACTCGCTCAAATGGACATGCACAAACGTACATGTAAAAAAACATGCGCAAAAGTGCATTCGCAACAACGTTCTTAAAAACACGAAATACAACACAAGGACTTTTATACGCATAACCAAACAATAGCAAAAACACTAATACAAAAAATACAGTGGAGTGTAGAAATAACACTCAACGTTTACGTTTACGTTTACGTGGATTTTTTTATGGATTAATTTATATTTTTGTTTTAATTGGTGGATTTAGTATCTTTTAGGTACAAATTGATAATTAGGTGTCCATGAAGCAAAAATGATCAAAGAGTAAGAAAAGAGTTGCAATTAGGAAAATAAAATCAAATTAGAAGAGAGGATTCCTCAACATCTTCGGTAGTGTCCACGAAGTCGAGCATAACTTTCTCATCCGGACTCCAAATAACTTGTTCCGGCGGCATTAGAAAGCTATTTTAGCTGGCTACAATTCCTGTCTAATGTCAAATTTCCAAATTCGGACTCGAACATGGTCAAAATTGGATTCCAAAAGCGATCATGAAAATACGCGCTACAGTTCGAGGACACGAATGCGCATCAAGAAACGTGCACAAAAACACTCGCTAGAAAATATACGCACATAAGTAAAAGTACAAAACCATGCACAAAAGTACTCACGCAAAAGTGCATTCGCAAAAAGGATCACGAAAACACAAACTACAATCCTAGGACATTAATACAAATCAACAAACATGCAAGAACACACTCGCTCAAATGGACATGCACAAACGTACATGTAAAAAAACATGCGCAAAAGTGCATTCGCAACAACGTTCTTAAAAACACGAAATACAACACTAGGACTTTAATACGCATAACCAAACAATAGCAAAAACACTAAATACAAAAGATACAGTGGAGTGTAGAAATAACACTCAACTTTTACGTTTACGTGGATTTTTTTAAGGATTAATTTATATTTCTGTTTTAATTGGTGGATTTAGTATCTTATAGGTACAAATTGATAATTAGGTGTCCATGAAGCAAAAATGATCAAAGAGTAAAAAAGAGTTGCAATTAGGAAAATAAAATCAAATTAGAAGAGAGGATCCCTCAACATCTTCGGTAGTGTCCACGAAGTCGAGCATAACTTTCTCATCCGGACTCCAAATCAACTGGTTCCGGCGGCATTAGAAAGCTATTTTAGCTGGCTACAATTCCTGTCTAATGTCAAATTTCCAAATTCGGACTCGAACATGGTCAAAATTGGATTCCAAAAGCGATCATGAAAATACGCGCTACAGTTCGAGGACACGAATGCGCATCAAGAAACGTGCACAAAAACACTCGCTACAAAATATACGCACATAAGTAAAAGTACAAAACCATGCACAAAAGTACTCACGCAAAAGTGCATTCGCAAAAAGGATCACGAAAACACAAACTACAATTCTAGGACATTAATACAAATCAACAAACATGCAAGAACACACTCGCTCAAATGGACATGCACAAACGTACATGTAAAAAAACATGCGCAAAAGTGCATTCGCAACAACGTTCTTAAAAACACGAAATACAACACTAGGACTTTTATACGCATAACCAAACAATAGCGAAAACACTAAATACAAAAGATACAGTGGAGTGTAGAAATAACACTCAACGTTTACGTTTACGTGGATTTTTTTTATGGATTAATTTATATTTTTGTTTTAATTGGTGGATTTAGTATCTTATAGGTACAAATTGATAATTAGGTGTCCATGAAGCAAAAATGATCAAAGAGTAAGAAAAGAGTTGCAATTAGGAAAATAAAATCAAATTAGAAGAGAGGATCCCTCAACATCTTCGGTAGTGTCCACGAAGTCGAGCATAACTTTCTCATCCGGACTCCAAATCAACTGGTTCTGGCGGCATTAGAAAGCTATTTTAGCTGGCTACAATTCCTGTCTAATGTCAAATTTCCAAATTCGGACTCGAACATGGTCAAAATTGGATTCCAAAAGCGATCATGAAAATACGCGCTACAGTTCGAGGACACGAATGCGCATCAAGAAACGTGCACAAAAACACTCGCTACAAAATATACGCACATAAGTAAAAGTACAAAACCATGCACAAAAGTACTCACGCAAAAGTGCATTCGCAAAAAGGATCACGAAAACACAAACTACAATCCTAGGACATTAATACAAATCAACAAACATGCACAAACACACTCGCTCAAATGGACATGCACAAACGTACATGTAAAAAAACATGCGCAAAAGTGCATTCGCAACAACGTTCTTAAAAACACGAAATACAACACTAGGACTTTATACGCATAACCAAACAATAACAAAAACACTAATACAAAAAATACAGTGGAGTGTAGAAATAACACTCAACGTTTACGTTTACGTTTACATGGATTTTTTTATGGATTAATTTATATTTTGGTTTTAATTGGTGGATTTAGTATCTTTTAGGTACAAATTGATAATTAGGTGTCCATGAAGCAAAAATGATCAAAGAGTAAGAAAAGAGTTGCAATTAGGAAAATAAAATCAAATTAGAAGAGAGGATTCCTCAACATCTTCGGTAGTGTCCACGAAGTCGAGCATAACTTTCTCATCCGGACTCCAAATAACTGGTTCTGGCGGCATTAGAAAGCTATTTTAGCTGGCTACAATTCCTGTCTTCTGTCAAATTTCCAAATTCGGACTCGAACATGGTCAAAATTGGATTCCAAAAGCGATCATGAAAATACGCGCTACAGTTCGAGGACACGAATGCGCATCAAGAAACGTGCACAAAAACACTCGCTACAAAATATACGCACATAAGTAAAAGTACAAAACCATGCACAAAAGTACTCACGCAAAATTGCATTCGCAAAAAGGATCACGAAAACACAAACTACAATCCTAGGACATTAATACAAATCAACAAACATGCAAGAACACACTCGCTCAAATGGACATGCACAAATGTACATGTAAAAAAACATGCGCAAAAGTGCATTCGCAACAACGTTCTTAAAAACACGAAATACAACACTAGGACTTTAATACGCATAACCAAAAAATAGCAAAAACACTAAATACAAAAGATACAGTGGAGTGTAGAAATAACACTCAACGTTTACGTTTACGTGGATTTTTTTATGGATTAATTTATATTTTTGTTTTCATTGGTGGATTTAGTATCTTATAGGTACAAATTGAAAATTAGGTGTCCATGAAGCAAAAATGATCAAAGAGTAAGAAAAGAGTTGCAATTAGGAAAATAAAATCAAATTAGAAGAGAGGATCCCTCAACATCTTCGGTAGTGTCCACGAAGTCGAGCATAACTTTCTCATCCGAACTCCAAATCAACTGGTTCCGGCGGCATTAGAAAGCTATTTTAGCTGGCTACAATTCCTGTCTAATGTCAAATTTCCAAATTCGGACTCGAACATGGTCAAAATTGGATTCCAAAAGCGATCATGAAAATACGCGCTACAGTTCGAGGACACGAATGCGCATCAAGAAACGTGCACAAAAACACTCGCTACAAAATATACGCACATAAGTAAAAGTACAAAACAATGCACAAAAGTACTCACGCAAAATTGCATTCGCAAAAAGGATCACGAAAACACAAACTACAATCCTAGGACATTAATACAAATCAACAAACATGCAAGAACACACTCGCTCAAATGGACATGCACAAATGTACATGTAAAAAACCATGAGCAAAATTGCATTCGCAAAAACGTTCTCAAGAACACGAAATACAACACTAGGACTTTAATACGCATAACCAAAAAATAGCAAAAACACTAAATACAAAAGATACATTGGAGTGTAGAAATAACACTCAACGTTTACGTTTACGTGGATTTTTTTATGGATTAATTTATATTTTTGTTTTCATTGGTGGATTTAGTATCTTATAGGTACAAATTGAAAATTAGGTGTCCATGAAGCAAAAATGATCAAAGAGTAAGATAAGAGTTGCAATTAGGAAAATAAAATCAAATTAGAAGAGAGGATCCCTCAACATCTTCGGCAGTGTCCACGAAGTCGAGCATAACTTTCTCATCCGGACTCCAAATCAACTGGTTCCGGCGGCATTAGAAAGCTATTTTAGCTGGCTACAATTCCTGTCTAATGTCAAATTCGGACTCGAACATGGTCAAAATCGGATTCCAAAAGCGATCATGAAAAAACGCGCTACAGTTCGAGGACACGAATGCGCATCAAGAAACGTGCACAAAAACACTCGCTACAAAATATACGCACATAAGTAAAAGTACAAAACCATGCACAAAAGTACTCACGCAAAATTGCATTCGCAAAAAGGATCACGAAAACACAAACTACAATCCTAGGACATTAATACAAATCAACAAACATGCAAGAACACACTCGCTCAAATGGACATGCACAAACCTACATGTAAAAAAACATGCGCAAAAGTGCATTCGCAAAAACGTTCTCAAGAACACGAAATACAACACTAGGACTTTAATACGCATAACCAAAAAATAGCAAAAACACTAAATACAAAAGATACATTGGAGTGTAGAAATAACACTCAATGTTTACGTTTACGTGGATTTTTTTATGGATTAATTTATATTTTTGTTTTCATTGGTGGATTTAGTATCTTATAGGTACAAATTGATAATTAGGTGTCCATGAAGCAAAAATGATCAAAGAGTAAGAAAAGAGTTGCAATTAGGAAAATAAAATCAAAATAGAAGAGAGGATCCCTCAACATCTTCGGTAGAGTCCACGAAGTCGAGCATAACTTTCTCATCCGGACTCCAAATCAACTGGTTCCGGCGGCATTAGAAAGCTATTTTAGCTGGCTACAATTCCTGTCTAATGTCAAATTTCCAAATTCGGACTCGAACATGGTCAAAATTGGATTCCAAAAGCGATCATGAAAAACGCGCTACAGTTCGAGGACACGAATGCGCATCAAGAAATGTGCACAAAAACACTCGCTACAAAATATACGCACATAAGTAAAAGTACAAAACCATGCACAAAAGTACTCACGCAAAATTGCATTCGCAAAAAGGATCACGAAAACACAAACTACAATCCTTGGATATTAATACAAATCAACAAACATGCAAGAACACACTCGCTCAAATGGACATGCACAAACCTACATGTAAAAAAACATGAGCAAAAGTGCATTCGCAAAAACGTTCTCAAAAACACGAAATACAACACTAGGACTTTAATACGCATAACCAAACAATAGCAAAAACACTAAATACAAAAGATACATTGGAGTGTAGAAATAACACTCAACGTTTACGTTTACGTGGGTTTTTTTATGGATTAATTTATATTTTTGTTTTCATTGGTGGATTTAGTATCTTATAGGTACAAATTGATAATTAGGTGTCCATGAAGCAAAAATGATCAAAGAGTAAGAAAAGAGTTGCAATTAGGAAAATAAAATCAAATTAGAAGAGAGGATCCTTTAACATCTTCGGCAGTGTCCACGAAGTCGAGCATAACTTTCTCATCCGGACTCCAAATCAACTGGTTCCGGCGGCATTAGAAAGCTATTTTAGCTGGCTACAATTCCTGTCTAATGTCAAATTTCCAAATTCGGACTCGAACATGGTCAAAATTGGATTCCAAAAGCGATCATGAAAAAACGCGCTACAGTTCGAGGACACGAATGCGCATCAAGAACGTGCACAAAAACACTCGCTACAAAATATACGCACATAAGTAAAAGTACAAAACCATGCACAAAAGTACTCACGCAAAAGTGCATTCGCAAAAAGGATCACGAAAACACAAACTACAATCCTAGGACATTAATACAAATCAACAAACATGCAAGAACACACTCGCTCAAATGGACATGCACAAACGTACATGTAAAAAAACATGAGCAAAAGTGCATTCGCAACAACGTTCTTGAAAACACGAAATACAACACTAGGACTTTTATACGCATAACCAAACAATAGCAAAAACACTAAATACAAAAGATACAGTGGAGTGTAGAAATAACACTCAACGTTTACGTTAACGTGGATTTTTTTATGGATTAATTTATATTTTTGTTTTAATTGGTGGATTTAGTATCTTATAGGTACAAATTGATAATTAGGTGTCCATGAAGCAAAAATGATCAAAGAGTAAGATAAGAGTTGCAATTAGGAAAATAAAATAAAATTAGAAGAGAGGATCCCTCAACATCTTCGGCAGTGTCCACGAAGTCGAGCATAACTTTCTCATCCGGACTCAAAATCAACTGGTTCCGGCGGCATTAGAAAGCTATTTTAGCTGGCTGCAATTCTTGTCTAATGTCAAATTTCCAAATTCGAACTCGAACATGGTCAAAATTGTATTCCAAAAGCGATCATGAAAATACGCGCTACAGTTCGAGGACACGAATGCGCATCAAGAAACGTGCACAAAAACACTCGCTACAAAATATACGCACATAAGTAAAAGTACAAAACCATGCACAAAAGTACTCACGCAAAAGTGCATTCGCAAAAAGCATCACGAAAACACAAACTACAATCCTAGGATATTAATACAAATCAACAAACATGCAAGAACACACTCGCTCAAATGGACATGCACAAACGTACATGTAAAAAAACATGAGCAAAAGTGCATTCGCAAAAACGTTCCAAGAACACGAAATACAACACTAGGACTTTAATACGCATAACCAAAAAATAGCAAAAACACTAAATACAAAAGATACAGTGGAGTGTAGAAATAACACTCAACGTTTACGTTTACGTGGATTTTTTTATGGATTAATTTATATTTTTGTTTTCATTGGTGGATTTAGTATCTTATAGGTACAAATTGATAATTAGGTGTCCATGAAGCAAAAATGATCAAAGAGTAAGATAAGAGTTGCAATTAGGAAAATAAAATCAAATTAGAAGAGAGGATCCCTCAACATCTTCGGTAGTGTCCACGAAGTCGAGCATAACTTTCTCATCCGGACTCCAAATCAACTGGTTCCGGCGGCATTAGAAAGCTATTTTAGCTGGCTACAATTCCTGTCTAATGTCAAATTTCCAAATTCGGACTCGAACATGGTCAAAATTGGATTCCAAAAGCGATCATGAAAAAACGCACTACAGTTCGATGACACGAATGCGCATCAAGAAACGTGCACAAAAACACACGCTACAAAATATACGCACATAAGTAAAAGTACAAAACCATGCACAAAAGTACTCACGCAAAAGTGCATTCGCAAAAAGGATCACGAAAACATAAACTACAATCCTAGGACATTAATACAAATCAACAAACATGCAAGAACACACTCGCTCAAATGGACATGCACAAACGTACATGTAAAAAAACATGAGCAAAAGTGCATTCGCAACAACGTTCTTAAAGACACGAAATACAACACTAGGACTTTTATACGCATAACCAAACAATAGCAAAAACACTAAATACAAAAGATACAGTGGAGTGTAGAAATAACACTCAACGTTTACGTTAACGTGGATTTTTTTATGGATTAATTTATATATTTGTTTTAATTGGTGGATTTAGTATCTTATAGGTACAAATTGATAATTAGGTGTCCATGAAGCAAAAATGATCAAAGAGTAAGAAAAGAGTTGCAATTAGGAAAATAAAATCAAATAAGAAGAGAGGATCCCTCAACATCTTCGGCAGTGTCCACGAAGTCGAGCATAACTTTCTCATCCAGACTCAAATAACCTTGTTCCGGCGGCATTAGAAAGCTATTTTAGCTGGCTACAATTCCTGCTACTGTCAAATTTCCAAATTCGGACTCGAACATGGTCAAAATTGGATTCCAATAGCGATCATGAAAATACGTGCTACAATTCGAGGACACGAATGCGCATCAAGAAACGTGCACAAAAACACTCGCTACAAAATATACGCACATAAGTAAAAGTACAAAACCATGCACAAAAGTACTCACGCAAAAGTGCATTCGCAAAAAGGATCACGAAAACACAAACTACAATCCTAGGACATTAATACAAATCAACAAACATGCAAGAACACACTCGCTCAAATGGACATGCACAAACGTACATGTAAAAAAACATGAGCAAAAGTGCATTCGCAACAACGTTCTTAAAAACACGAAATACAACACTAGGACTTTTATACGCATAACCAAACAATATCAAAAACACTAAATACAAAAGATACAGTGGAGTGTAGAAATAACACTCAACGTTTACGTTTACGTTGATTTTTTTATGGATTAATTTATATTTTTGTTTTAATTGGTGGATTTAGTATCTTATAGGTACAAATTGATAATTAGGTGTCCATGAAGCAAAAATGATCAAAGAGTAAGAAAAGAGTTGCAATTAGGAAAAAAAAATCAAATTAGAAGAGAGGATCCCTCAACATCTTCGGTAGTGTCCACGAAGTCGAGCATAACTTTCTCATCCGGACTCCAAATCAACTGGTACCGGCGGCATAAGAAAGCTATTTTAGCTGGCTACAATTCCTGTCTAATGTCAAATTTCCAAATTCGGAATCGAACATGGTCAAAATTGGATTCCAAAAGCGATCATGAAAATACGCGCTACATTTCGAGGACACGAATGCGCATCAAGAAACGTGCACAAAAACACTCGCTACAAAATATACGCACATAAGTAAAAGTACAAAAGCATGCACAAAAGTACTCACGCAAAATTGCATTCGCAAAAAGGATCACGAAAACACAAACTACAATCCTAGGATATTAATACAAATCAACAAACATGCAAGAACACACTCGCTCAAATGGACATGCACAAACGTACATGTAAAAAAACATGAGCAAAAGTGCATTCGCAACAACGTTCTTAAAAACACGAAATACAACACTAGGACTTTAATACGCATAACCAAACAATAGCAAAAACACTAAATACAAAAGATACAGTGGAGTGTAGAAATAACACTCAACTTTTACGTTTACGTGGATTTTTTTATGGATTAATTTATATTTTTGTTTTAATTGGTGGATTTAGTATCTTATATGTACAAATTGATAATTAGGTGTCCATGAAGCAAAAATGATCAAAGAGTAAGAAAAGAGTTGCAATTAGGAAAATAAAATCAAATTTGAAGAAAGGATTCCTCAACATCTTCGGTAGTGTCCACGAAGTCGAGCATAACTTTCTCATCCGGACTCCAAATAACCTTGTTGCGGCGGCATTAGAAAGCTATTTTAGCTGGCTACAATTCCTGTCTAATGTCAAATTTCCAAATTCGGACTCGAACATGGTCAAAATTGGATTCCAAAAGCGATCATGAAAATACGCGCTACAGTTCGAGGACACGAATGCGCATCAAGAAACGTGCACCAAAACACTCGCTAGAAAATATACGCACATAAGTAAAAGTACAAAACCATGCACAAAAGTACTCACGCAAAAGTGCATTCGCAAAAAGGATCACGAAAACACAAACTACAATCCTAGGACATTAATACAAATCAACAAACATGCAAGAACACACTCGCTCAAATGGACATGCACAAACGTACATGTAAAAAAACATGCGCAAAAGTGCATTCGCAACAACGTTCTTAAAAACACGAAATACAACACTAGGACTTTAATACGCATAACCAAACAATAGCAAAAACACTAAATACAAAAGATACAGTGGAGTGTAGAAATAACACTCAACTTTTACGTTTACATGGATTTTTTTAAGGATTAATTTATATTTCTGTTTTAATTGGTGGATTTAGTATCTTATAGGTACAAATTGATAATTAGGTGTCCATGAAGCAAAAATGATCAAAGAGTAAAAAAGAGTTGCAATTAGGAAAATAAAATCAAATTAGAAGAGAGGATCCCTCAACATCTTCGGCAGTGTCCACGAAGTCGAGCATAACTTTCTCATCCGGACTCCAAATCAACTGGTTCCGGCGGCATTAGAAAGCTATTTTAACTGGGTGCAATTCCTGTATAATGTCAAATTTCCAAATTCGGACTCGAACAAGGTCAAAATTGGATTCCAAAAGCGATCATGAAAATACGCGCTACAGTTCGAGGACACGAATGCGCATCAAGAAACGTGCACAAAAACACTCGCTACAAAATATACGCACATAAGTAAAAGTACAAAACCATGCACAAAAGTACTCACGCAAAAGTGCATTCGCAAAAAGGATCACGAAAACACAAACTACAATCCTAGGACATTAATACAAATCAACAAACATGCAAGAACACACTCGCTCAAATGGACATGCACAAACGTACATGTAAAAAAACATGAGCAAACGTGCATTCGCAACAACGTTCTTAAAAACACGAAATACAACACTAGGACTTTTATACGCATAACCAAACAATAGCGAAAACACTAAATACAAAAGAGACAGTGGAGTGTAGAAATAACACTCAACGTTTACGTTTACGTGGATTTTTTTTATGGATTAATTTATATTTTTGTTTTAATTGGTGGATTTAGTATCTTATAGGTACAAATTTATAATTACGTGTCCATGAAGCAAAAATGATCAAAGAGTAAGAAAAGAGTTGCAATTAGGAAAATAAAATCAAATTAGAAGAGAGGATCCCTCAACATCTTCGGTAGTGTCCACGAAGTCGAGCATAACTTTCTCATCCGGACTCAAAATCAACTGGTTCTGGCGGCATTCGAAAGCTATTTTAGCTGGCTGCAATTCCTGTCTAATGTCAAATTTCCAAATTCGGACTCGAACATGGTCTAAATTTGATTCTAAAAGCGATCATGAAAATACGCGCTACAGTTCGAGGACACGAATGCGCATCAAGAAACGTGCACAAAAACACTCGCTACAAAATATACGCACATAAGTAAAAGTACAAAACCATGCACAAAAGTACTCACGCAAAAGTGCATTCGCAAAAAGGATCACGAAAACACAAACTACAATCCTAGGACATTAATACAAATCAACAAACATGCACAAACACACTCGCTCAAATGGACATGCACAAACGTACATGTAAAAAAACATGCGCAAAAGTGCATTCGCAACAACGTTCTTAAAAACACGAAATATAACACGAGGACTTTTATACGCATAACCAAACAATAACAAAAACACTAATACAAAAAATACAGTGGAGTGTAGAAATAACACTCAACGTTTACGTTTACGTTTACATGGATTTTTTTATGGATTAATTTATATTTTGGTTTTAATTGGTGGATTTAGTATCTTTTAGGTACAAATTGATAATTAGGTGTCCATGAAGCAAAAATGATCAAAGAGTAAGAAAAGAGTTGCAATTAGGAAAATAAAATCAAATTAGAAGAGAGGATTCCTCAACATCTTCGGTAGTGTCCACGAAGTCGAGCATAACTTTCTCATCCGGACTCCAAATAACCTGGTTCTGGCGGCATTAGAAAGCTATTTTAGCTAGCTACAATTCCTGTCTTCTGTCAAATTTCCAAATTCGAACTCGGACATGGTCAAAATTGGATTCCAAAAGCGATCATGAAAATACGCGCTACAGTTCGAGGACACGAATGCGCATCAAGAAATGTGCACAAAAACACTCGCTACAAAATATACGCACATAAGTAAAAGTACAAAACCATGCACAAAAGTACTCACGCAAAATTGCATTCGCAAAAAGGATCACGAAAACACAAACTACAATCCTAGGACATTAATACAAATCAACAAACATGCAAGAACACACTCGCTCAAATGGACATGCATAAATGTACATGTAAAAAACCATGAGCAAAATTGCATTCGCAATAACGTTCTCAAGAACACGAAATACAACACTAGGACTTTTATACGCATAACGAAAAAATAGCATAAAACACTAAATACAAAAGATACAGTGGAGTGTAGAAATAACACTCAACGTTTACGTTTATGTGGATTTTTTTATGGATTAATTTATATTTTTGTATTAATTGGTGGATTTAGTATCTTATAGGTACAAATTGATAATTAGGTGTCCATGTAGCAAAAATGATCAAAGAGTAAGAAAAGAGTTGCAATTAGGAAAATAAAATCAAATTAGAAGAGAGGATTCCTCAACATCTTCGGTAGTGTCCACGAAGTCGAGCATAACTTTCTCATCCGAACTCCAAATAACCTGGTTCCGGCGGCATTAGAAAGCTATTTTAGCTAGCTACAATTCCTGTCTACTGTCAAATTTCCAAATTCGAACTCGAACATGGTCAAAATTGGATTCCAAAAGCGATCATGAAAATACGCGCTACAGTTCGAGGACACGAATGCGCATCAAGAAATGTGCACAAAAACACTCGCTACAAAATATACGCACATAAGTAAAAGTACAAAACCATGCACAAAAGTACTCACGCAAAATTGCATTCGCAAAAAGGATCACGAAAACACAAACTACAATCCTAGGACATTAATACAAATCAACAAACATGCAAGAACACACTCGCTCAAATGGACATGCATAAATGTACATGTAAGAAACCATGAGCAAAATTGCATTCGCAATAACGTTCTCAAGAACACGAAATACAACACTAGGACTTTTATACGCATAACCAAAAAATAGCATAAACACTAAATACAAAAGATACAGTGGAGTGTAGAAATAACACTCAACGTTTACGTTTATGTGGATTTTTTTATGGATTAATTTATATTTTTGTTTTAATTGGTGGATTTAGTATCTTATAGGTACAAATTGATAATTAGGTGTCCATGAAGCAAAAATGATCAAAGAGTAAGAAAAGAGTTGCAATTAGGAAAATAAAATAAAATTAGAAGAGACGATCCCTCAACATCTTCGGTAGTGTCCACGAAGTCGAGCATAACTTTCTCATCCAGACTCAAAATCAAGTGGTTACGGCGGCATAAGAAAGCTATTTTAGCTGGCTACAATTCCTGTCTAATGTCAAATTTCCAAATTCGGAATCGAACATGGTCAAAATTGGATTCCAAAAGCGATCATGAAAATACGCGCTACAGTTCGAGGACACGAATGCGCATCAAGAAATGTGCACAAAAACACTCGCTACAAAATATACGCACATAAGTAAAAGTACAAAAGCATGCACAAAAGTACTCACGCAAAATTGCATTCGCAAAAAGGATCACGAAAACACAAACTACAATCCTAGGATATTAATACAAATCAACAAACATGCAAGAACACATTCGCTCAAATGGACATGCACAAACGTACATGTAAAAAAACATGAGCAAAAGTGCATTCGCAAAAACGTTCTCAAGAACACGAAATACAACACTAGGACTTTAATACGCATAACCAAAAAATAGCAAAAACACTAAATACAAAAGATACATTGGAGTGTAGAAATAACACTCAACGTTTACGTTTACGTGGATTTTTTTATGGATTAATTTATATTTTTGTTTTCATTGGTGGATTTAGTATCTTATAGGTACAAATTGAAATTAGGTGTCCATGAAGCAAAAATGATCAAAGAGTAAGAAAGAGTTGCAATTAGGAAAATAAAATCAAATTAGAAGAGAGGATCCCTCAACATCTTCGGCAGTGTCCACGAAGTCGAGCATAACTTTCTCATCCGGACTCCAAATCAACTGGTTCCGGCGGCATTAGAAAGCTATTTTAGCTGGCTACAATTCCTGTCTAATGTCAAATTTCCAAATTCGGACTCGAACATGGTCAAAATCGGATTCCAAAAGCGATCATGAAAAACGCGCTACAGTTCGAGGACACGAATGCGCATCAAGAAATGTGCACAAAAACACTCGCTACAAAATATACGCACATAAGTAAAAGTACAAAACCATGCACAAAAGTACTCACGCAAAATTGCATTCGCAAAAAGGATCACGAAAACACAAACTACAATCCTTGGATATTAATACAAATCAACAAACATGCAAGAACACACTCGCTCAAATGGACATGCACAAACCTACATGTAAAAAAACATGAGCAAAAGTGCATTCGCAAAAACGTTCTCAAGAACACGAAATACAACACTAGGACTTTAATACGCATAACCATGTGTTTTCATGATCCTTTTTGCGTATGCACTTTCTCGTGAGTACTTTTATGCATGCTTTTGTACTTTTTCTTATAGGCGTATCTTTTCTAGCGAGTGTTTTTGTGCACGTTTCTCGATGCACATTCATGTCCTCGAACTGTAGTACGTATTTTCATGATCGCTTTTGGAATCCAATTTTCACCATGTTCGAGTCCGAATTTGGATATTTGATATTGGACGGGAATTGTAGCCAGCTGAAATAGCTTTCTAATTCCGCCGGAACCAGTCGATTTGGAGTCCGGATGAGAAAGTTATGCTCGACTTCGCGGACGCTACCAAAGATGTTGAGGGATTCCCTCTTCTAATTTGAATTTATTTTCCTAATTGCAAATCTTTCTTACTCTTTGATCATTTTTGCTTCCTGGACACCTAATTTTCGATTTGTACCTAGAAGATACCAAATACACCAATAAAAATAGAAAGATAAATTAATCCGGAAAAAATCCACGTAAACGTTAACGTAGAGTTTTATTTCTACACTCCACTGCATCTTTTTTATCTAGTGTTTTTGCTGTTGTTTGTTGATGCGTATTAAAGTCGTAGTATTGTAGTTCGTGTTTTTAAGAACGTTGTTGACAATGCACTTTTGCGCATGTTTTTCTACATGTACATTTTTGCATGTCTATTTGAGCGAGTGTGCTTGTGCATGTTTGGTTGATTTGTATTAATGTCCTAGGACTGTAGTTTGTGTTTTCATGATCCTTTTTGCGTATGCACTTTTGCGTGAGTACTTTTGTGCATGCTTTTGTACTTTTACTTATAGGCGTATCTTTTATAGCGAGTGTTTTTGTGCACGTTTCTCGATGCGCAATCATGTCCTCGAACTGTAGTACGTATTTTCATGATCGCTTTTGGAATCCAATTTTCACCATGTTCGAGTCCGAATTTGGAAATTTGACATTAGATGGGAATTGTAGCTTGCTGAAATAGCTTTCTCATGCCGCCGGAACCAGTCGATTTGGAGTCCGCATGAGAAAGCTATTTTTCGATTTGTACCTAGAAGATACCAAATACACCAATTAAAACAGAAATATAAATTTATCCGAAAAAAATCCACGTAAACGTTAACGTAGAGTTTTATTTCTAAAAGTACTCACGCAAAAGTGCATTCGCAAAAAGGATCACGAAAACACAAACTACAATCCTAGGACATTAATACAAATCAACAAACATGCAAGAACACACTCGCTCAAATGGACATGCACAAACGTACATGTAAAAAAACATGAGCAAAAGTGCATTCGCAACAACGTTCTTAAAAACACGAAATACAACACTAGGACTTTTATACGCATAACCAAACAATAGCAAAAACACTAAATACAAAAGATACAGTGGAGTGTAGAAATAACACTCAACGTTTACGTTTACGTGGACTTTTTTTATGGATTAATTTATATTTCTGTTTTAATAGGTGGATTTCGTATCTTATAGGTACAAACAGATAATTAGTCGCCATGAAGCAAAAATGATCAAATAGTAAGAAAAGAGTTGCAATTAGGAAAATAAAATCAAATTAGAAGAGAGGATCCCTCAACATCTTCGGCAGTGTCCACGAAGTCGAGCATAACTTTCTCATCCGGACTCCAAATCAGCTGGTTCCGCGGCATTAGAAAGCTATTTTAGCAGGCTACAATTCGTGTCTTCTGTCAAATTTCCAAATTCGGACTCGAACATGGTCAAAATTGGATTCCAAAAGCGATCATGAAAATACGCGCTACAGTTCGAGGACACGAATGCGCATCAGGAAACGTAAACAAAAACACTCGCTACAAAATATACGCACATAAGTAAAAGTACAAAAGCATGCACAAAAGTACTCACGCAAAAGTGCATTCGCAAAAAGGATCACGAAAACACAAACTACAATCCTAGGACATTAATAAAAATCAACAAACATGCACAAACACAGTCGCTCAAATGGACATGCACAAACGTACATGAAAAAAAACATGCGCAAAAGTGCATTCGCAACAACGTTCTTAAAAACACGAAATACAACACTAGGACTTTTATACGCATAACCAAACAATAGCAAAAACACTAAATACAAAAGATATAGTGGAGTGTAGAAATAACACTCAATGTTTACGTTAACGTAGATTTTTTTATGGATTAATTTATATTTCTGTTTTAGTTGGTGGATTTAGTATCTTATAGGTACAAATTGATAATTAGGTGTCCATGAAGCAAAAATGATCAAAGAGTAAGAAAAGAGTTGCAATTAGGAAAATAAAATCAAACTAGAAGAGACGATCCCTCAACATCTTCGGCAGTGTCCACGAAGTCGAGCATAACTTTCTCACCCGGACTCCAAATCAACTGGTTCCGGCGGTCTTAGAAAGCTATTTTAGCTAGCTACAATTCCTGTCTCATGTCAAATTTCCAAATTCGGACTCGAACATGGTCAAAATTGGATTCCAAAAGCGATCATGAAAATACGCGCTACAGTTCGAGGACACGAATGCGCATCAAGAAACGTGCACAAAAACACTCGCTACAAAATATACGCACATAAGTAAAAGTACAAAAGCATGCACAAAAGTACTCACGCAAAAGTGCATTCGCAAAAAGGATCACCAAAACACAAACAACAATCCTTGGACATTAATACAAATCAACAAACATGCAAGAACACACTCGCTCAAATGGACATGCACAAACGTACATGTAAAAAAACATGAGCAAAAGTGCATTCGCAACAACGTTCTTAAAAACACGAAATACAACACTAGGACTTTAATAAGCATAACCAAACAATAGCAAAAACACTAAATACAAAAGATAAAGTGGAGTGTAGAAATAACACTCAACGTTTACGTTTACGTGGATTGTTTTATGGATTAATTTATATTTTTGTTTTAATTGGTGGATTTAGTATCTTATAGGTACAATTAGATAATTAGGTGTCCATGAAGCAAAAATGATCAAATAGTAAGAAAAGAGTTGCAATTAGGAAAATAAAATCAAATTAGAAGAGAGGATCCCTCAACATCTTCGGCAGTGTCCACGAAATCGAGCATAACTTTCTCATCCGGACTCCAAATCAACTGGTTCCGGCGGCATTAGAAAGCTATTTTAGCTGGCTACAATTCCTGTCTTCTGTCAAATTTCCAAATTCAGACTCGAACATGGTCAAAATTGGATTCCAAAAGCGATCATGAAAATACGCGCTGTATTTCGAGGACACGAATGCGCATCAAGAAACGTGCACAAAAACACTCGCTACAAAATATACGCACATAAGTAAAAGTACAAAAGCATGCACAAAAGTACTCACGCAAAAGTGCATTCGTAAAAAGGATCACGAAAACACAAACTACAATCCTAGGACATTAATACAAATCAACAAACATGCACAAACACACTCGCTCATATGGACATGCACAAACGTACATGTAAAAAAACATGCGCAAAAGTGCCTTCGCAACAACGTTCTTAAAAACACGAAATACAACACTAGGACTTTTATACGCATAACCAAACAATAGCAAAAACACTAAATACAAAAGATATAGTGGAGTGTAGAAATAACACTCAACGTTTCCGTTTACGTGGATTTTTTTTTGGATTAATTTATATTTTTGTTTTAATTGGTGGATTTAGTATCTTATAGGTACAAATTGATAATTAGGTGTCCATGAAACAAAAATGATCAAAGAGTAAGAAAAGAGTTGCAATTAGGAAAATAAAATCAAATAAGAAGAGACGATCCCTCAACATCTTCGGTAGTGTTCACGAAGTCGAGCATAACATTCTCATCCGGACTCCAAATCAACTGGTACCGACGGCATTAGAATGCTATTTTAGCTGGCTACAATTCTTGTCTAACGTCAAATTTCCAAATTCGGACACGAACATGGTCAAAATTGGATTCCAAAAGCGATCATGAAAATATGCGCTACAGTTGGAGGACACGAATGCGCATCAAGAAACGTGCACAAAAACACTCGCTACAAAATATACGCACATAAGTAAAAGTACAAAACCATGCACAAAAGTACTCACGCAAAAGTGCATTCGCAAAAAGGATGACGAAAACACAAACTACAATCCTAGGACATTAATACAAATCCACAAACATGCACAAACACACTCGCTCATATGGACATGCACAAACGTACATATAGAAAAACATGCGCAAAAGTGCCTTCGCAACAACGTTCTTAAAAACACAAAATACAACACTAGGACTTTTATACGCATAACAAAACAATGGCAAAAACACTAAATACAAAAGATACAGTGGAGTGTAGAAATAACACTCAACGTTTACGTTTACGTGGATTTTTTTATGGATTAATTTATATTTTTGTTTTAATTGTTGGATTTAGTATCTTATAGGTACAAATTGATAGTTAGGTGTCCATGAAGCAAAAATGATCAAAGAGTAAGAAAAGAGTTGAAATTAGGAAAATCAAATCAAATTAGACGAGACGATCCCTCAACATCTTCGGTAGTGTCCACGAAGTCGAGCATAACTTTCTCATCCGGACTCCAAATCAACTGGTTCCGGCGGCATTAGAAAGCTATTTTAGCTGGCTACAATTCCTGACTAATGTCAAATTTCCATATTCGGACTCGAACACGGTCGAAATTGGATTCCAAAAGCGATCATGAAAATACGTGCTACAGTTCGAGGACACGAATGCGCATCAAGAAACGTGCACAAAAACACTCGCTACAAAATATACACTCATAAGTAAAAGTACAAAAGCATGCACAAAAGTACTCACGCAAAAGTGCATTCACAAAAAGGATCACGAAAACACAAACTACAATCCTAGGACATTAATACAAATCAACAAACATGCAAGAAGACACTCGCTCATATGGACATGCACAAACGTACATGTAAAAAAACGTGACCAAAAGTGGAGTGTAGAAATAACACTCAACGTTTACGTTTACGTGGATTTTTTAGAGATTAATTTATATTTTTGTTTTAATTGGCGGATTTAGTATCTTATAGGTACAAATTGATAATTAGGTGTCCATGAAGCAAAAATGATCAAAGAGTAAGAAAAGAGTTGCAATTAGGAAAATAAAATCAAATGAGAAGAGAGGATCCCTCAACATCTTCGGTAGTGTCCACCAAGTCGAGCATAACTTTCTCATCCGGATTCCAAATCAACTGGTTCCGGCAGCATTAGAAAGCTATTTTAGCTGGCTACTATTCCTTTTTAATGACAAATTTCCAAAAGTCGGACTCGAACATGGTCAAAATTGGATACCAAAAGCGATCATGAAAATACGTGCTACAGTTCGAGGACACGAATGCGCATCAAGAAACGTGCACAAAAACACTCGCTACAAAATATACGCACATAAGTAAAAGTACAAAAGCATGCACAAAAGTACTCACGCAAATGTGCATTCGCAAAAAGGATCACGAAAACACAAACTACAATCCTAGGACATTAATTAATACAAATCACAAACATGCAAGAACACACTCGCTCAAATGGACATGCACAAAGGTACATGTAAAAAAACATGAGCAAAAGTGCATTCGCAACAACGTTCTTAAAAACATGACATACAACACTAGGACTTTAATACGCATAACCAAACAACAGCAAAAACACTAAATACAAAAGATACAGTGGAGTGTAGAAATAACACTCAACGTTTACGTTTACGTGGATTTTTTTATGGATTAATTTATATTTTTGTTTTAATTGGTGGATTTAGTATCTTATAGGTACAAATTGATAATTAGGTGTCCATAAAGCAAAAATGATCAAAGAGTAAGAAAAGAGTTGCAATTAGGAAAATAAAATCAAATGAGAAGACAAGATCCCTCAACATCTTCGGTAGTGTCCAACAAGTCGAGCATAACTTTCTCATCCGGATTCCAAATCAACTGGTTCCGGCAGCATTAAAAAGCTATTTTAGCTGGCTACAATTCCTTTTTAATGTCAAATTTCCAAAAGTCGGACTCGAACATGGTCAAAATTGGATTCCAAAAGCGATCATGAAAATACGTGCTACAGTTCGAGGACACGAATGCGCATCAAGAAACGTGCACAAAAACACTCGCTACAAAATATACGCACATAAGTAAAAGTACAAAAGCATGCACAAAAGTACTCACGCAAAAGTGCATTCGCAAAAAGGATCACGAAAACACAAACTACAATCCTAGGACATTAATACAAATCAACAAACATGCAAGAACACACTCGCTCAAATGGACATGCACAAACGTACATGTAAAAAAACATGAGCAAAAGTGCATTCGCAACAACATTCTTAAAAACACGAAATACAACACTAGGACTTTAATATGCATAACCAAACAATAGCAAAAACACTAAATACAAAAGATATAGTGGAGTGTAGAAATAACACTCAACGTTTACGTTTACGTGGATTTTTTTATGGATTAACTTATATTTTTGTTTTAATTTGTGGATTTAGTATCTTATAGGTACAAATTGATAATTAGGTGTCCATGAAGCAAAAAAGATCAAAGAGTAAGAAAAGAGTTGCAATTAGGAAAATAAAATCAAATGAGAAGACAGGATCCCTCAACATCTTCGGTAGTGTCCAACAAGTCGAGCATAACTTTCTCATCCGGATTCCAAATCAACTGGTTCCGGCAGCATTAAAAAGCTATTTTAGCTGGCTACAATTCGTTTTTAATGTCAAATTTCCAAAAGTCGGACTCGAACATGGTCAAAATTGGATTCCAAGAGCGATCATGAAAATACGTGCTACAGTTCGAGGACACGAATGCGCATCAAGAAACGTGCACAAAAACACTCGCTACAAAATATACGCACATAAGTAAAAGTACAAAAGCATGCACAAAAGTACTCACGCAAAAGTGCATTCGCAAAAAGGATCACGAAAACACAAACTACAATCCTAGGACATTAATACAAATCAACAAACATGCAAGAACACACTCGCTCAAATGGACATGCACAAACGTACATGTAAAAAAACATGAGCAAAAGTGCATTCGCAACAACATTCTTAAAAACACGAAATACAACACTAGGACTTTAATATGCATAACCAAACAATAGCAAAAACACTAAATACAAAAGATATAGTGGAGTGTAGAAATAACACTCAACGTTTACGTTTACGTGGATTTTTTTATGGATTAACTTATATTTTTGTTTTAATTTGTGGATTTAGTATCTTATAGGTACAAATTGATAATTAGGTGTCCATGAAGCAAAAAAGATCAAAGAGTAAGAAAAGAGTTGCAATTAGGAAAATAAAATCAAATGAGAAGACAGGATCCCTCAACATCTTCGGTAGTGTCCAACAAGTCGAGCATAACTTTCTCATCCGGATTCCAAATCAACTGGTTCCGGCAGCATTAAAAAGCTATTTTAGCTGGCTACAATTCCTTTTTAATGTCAAATTTCCAAAAGTCGGACTCGAACATGGTCAAAATTGGATTCCAAGAGCGATCATGAAAATACGTGCTACAGTTCGAGGACACGAATGCGCATCAAGAAACGTGCACAAAAACACTCGCTACAAAATATACGCACATAAGTAAAAGTACAAAAGCATGCACAAAAGTACTCACGCAAAAGTGCATTCGCAAAAAGGATCACGAAAACACAAACTACAATCCTAGGACATTAATACAAATCAACAAACATGCAAGAACACACTCGCTCAAATGGACATGCACAAACGTACATGTAAAAAAACATGAGCAAAAGTGCATTCGCAACAACATTCTTAAAAACACGAAATACAACACTAGGACTTTAATATGCATAACCAAACAATAGCAAAAACACTAAATACAAAAGATATAGTGGAGTGTAGAAATAACACTCAACGTTTACGTTTACGTGGATTTTTTTATGGATTAACTTATATTTTTGTTTTATTTTGTGGATTTAGTATCTTATAGGTACAAATTGATAATTAGGTGTCCATGAAGCAAAAAAGATCAAAGAGTAAGAAAAGAGTTGCAATTAGGAAAATAAAATCAAATTAGATGAGAGGATCCCTCAACATCTTCGGTAGTGTCCACGAAGTCGAGCATAACTTTCTCATCCGGACTCCAAATCGGCTGGTTCCGACGGCATTAGAAAGCTATTTTAGCTGGCTACGATTCCTATCTAATGTCAAATTTCCAAATTCGGACTCGTACATGGTCAAAATTGGATTCCAAAAGCGATCATGAAAATACGCGCTACAGTTCGAGGACACGAATGCGCATCAAGAAACGTGCACAAAAACACTCGCTACAAAATATACGCACATAAGTAAAAGTACAAAAGCATGCACAAAAGTACTCACGCAAAAGTGCTTTCGCAAAAAGGATCACGAAAACACAAACTACAATCCTAGGACATTAATACAAATCAACAAACATGCAAGAACACACTGGCTCAAATAGACATTCACAAACGTACATGTAAAAAAACATGAGCGAAAGTGCATTCGCAACAACGTTCTTAAAAACATGAAATACAACACTAGGACTTTAATAAGCATAACCAAACAATAGCAAAAACACTAAATACAAAAGATACAGTGGAGTGTAGAAATAACACTCAACATTTACGTTTACCTGGATTTTTTTATGGATTAATTTATATTTTTGTTTTAATTGGTGGATTTAGTACCTTATCGGTACAAATTGATAATTAGGTGTCCATGAAGCCAAAATAATCGAAGAGTAAGACAAGAGTTGCAATAAGGAAAATAAAATCAAATTAGAAGAGAGGATCCCTCAACATCTTCGGTAGTGTCCACGAAGTCGAGCATAACTTTCTCATCCGGACTCCAAATCGGCTGGTTCCGGTGCCATTAGAAAGATATTTATACACTTAATTGTACCTTTTTATTTGAGCTTTTGGTGTGTTTTAAAGATAATTGGTGCTTAAAAAGTTGATTTATTGTATTTTAGGTACAAATTGAAGAATTGGAAAAGTATGGGTTCAAAACTGCAATTTTGGAGAAAAGATGGGCCAAAAGTGAAAAAATCAAAATTCTGAAGATTTAAAGCTCGGACCCCCGTCCCTGTTTTAGTGCAAATCGTGGGACCCCCGTCCGAGACTCCGATGTTGCGTAGAAAAGGGATTTTAATTGCACAAGGAAACTGCCTTCTTCCCCAAGTTCTTCACCCTATATAAGACCAAGTCAGGCACACAATTAGGGATCTTTTTATCTTTTATCTTTTTATCTTTCATCTTTCTACACGCGATCAAGAAGCACAAGAACGAAGACGAAGACTTGACGAATCTTCATCATAGTTCTCCTCTTTATTTTTATTCATAGCTTTTATGTTTTTTCGTATTTTTATTATGCTTTCCGTAGAGAACATGAGTAGCTAAGTTTTTATTCTAGGATTTTGTTGGAACCCTATGTGGTAAGTCGAACCTCTTTTTCTACTTTTATGCAAGTTTAATTCTTCGATTATTTCTTCTATTTTGATCTTATTTAGCGCATGAACGTAGCTAATTTATGTTGCTATGTGTTATTGTTAGAATTGATTGACAGATCGTTTTAATAATTAGAACAGGGATAGAAGAGCCTTCGAGTAGTTTTCACCGAATGCGTGTGTTGATTGCATGTATTATCGTAGACATACAGATAATACCTTAGGTAGCCGTTTTTGAGACTTGTTATATAATGCTTTATTCATACTAGGTTTGCATAGACATATAGTGAATCTTTTATGAATAATAGACTTATAATACAGCGACAGCTGGTTATGAGTAATTTCGTGTCTTGGGTTAATAATCGGGAATCATAACTTGCATGATAGGAGATTAATTGGGTGAAGAATTATCGCATAGGGGAAGATAAAATCCTAGATCCGTTTTATATTGATATTTTCTCTTGTTTAATTGCTTTCTTAATTAGTTTAATTTAATTAGTTAATTAATTTGACAAACTTGCGTAGGCTGGATAAAAATCGTAATTGTTAAAATTTGGTACTTAGGATTAAATAATTTGCATATTCCCTGTGGGATCGACATCCGACTCTCACGAGTCTACTTTACTACTTGTTTGTGATACGTGCACTTGCGTGTTGGTATTTAGCGCCCAACAAGTTTTTGGCGCCGTTGCCGGGGAATACGGCTAAATTATTTATTTATCCTAATATTAAATTTGAGCAATTTTTCTTACTTCAGCCATTTTTTTTTTTAATTATTTTATTTTTATTTTGTAGGTACTTTTTATGCGAAGATGACACGATACGAGCTTTTTACCTCTCGATCTCGAAATTGAGCGAACGTTTAGGCAAGCCAGGAGAAATCAAAGGTTAGCTCAAAACGCTCCCGCAACAATGGAAGAAGAGATTAACCGTGGGGAAGGTGACCAAAGGCGCCCACCGAATGCGGCAGGAGAAATCGTCAACGAGCAAAACCAACGCCAGCTAATTAATCCACGACCTCGTCAACGAGCCTTGCATGAGTACACCGTTCCGACACTCAATGGGTTTCAATCAAGCATCCAGCAGCCCCCCATTGAAGCCAACAATTTCGAAATTCGAGCGGGACTCCTCACTATGCTCCAAAACAATGGATTATTCAGCGGATTGGCTCACGAAGATCCACATCTCCACTTGGTCAACTTTCTCGAGACATGTGATTCGCACAAGATGAACGGAGTAACGCCCGAAGCACTGCAACTCCGCCTGTTCAAGCACTCCTTACAAGGCGCAGCCCGAGAATGGTTACAAACTCGCGCACCGCATTCCATCTCGTCTTGGGCCCAGCTAGCACAACTTTTCATGAACACTTACAACTCCCCAACAAAAACTGAGAGAATCCGGAGAGAAATTCAAAATTTCATACAAGAAGCCGGTGAAGCACTATTCGAGACGTGGGAGCGGTTCAAACAGTTCGTAAGGAGGTGCCCGAATCACAGACTGCAAGAGTGGCGCCAACTGCAAATATTTTACGATGGATTGCAAGACAACTCGAGAACCGTGCTCGACTCTGCAGCTGGAGGTATGTTCATGAGTTTAACCTAAGACGAAGCATACGAACTCTTAGAGCGAATCGCCAGAAATAAATACATGCGGGCATCGGACCGGTCGAACATCGGAGCAGTCAAGACGGGAGGAATTTTGGAGTTAGATGGTGTCACTGCAATCACGGCCCCAGTTAGAGAAGCTATCAAAGCAAGTAGCGGCATTGCAGACTCAGCAAGTTCACGCAGTCCAAGTTCCCGACCAGCGCGTAGAAGGAACGGAGTCTCTGAATTATGTGCATGACACCAACCGACAACAGAGGAACCCGTACTCCAACACGTATAATCCGGGATGGAAGGATCACCCTAACTTTGGGTGGGGAGGAAATCAGCAAGGACAAAGGCAAGCACCACCTCAAGGTCAACCGCCTAATTATTCACGACCAGCTCCCGGATTCCAAAATCCGCCTCAAGCTCAACCTCAAGGTGGAGATCTCGCAAATATCTTGGCGCAATTTATGACAACCACCCAAGCCTCCATCCGAAATTTGGAAACACAAATGGGTCAACTTGCAACCCAGCTAACCACGAGACCATCGGGAGCACTGCCGTCAAATACAGAAGATCCTCGGAAGAACAACGTGGAGCAGTGCAACGCTGTGAGTTTAAGGAATGGGAGACAATTGGAGGAAGCCCCACGAAAAGAGAAGCAAAACACGGTGATCGAGAAGCCGAACGTGATTGGGGAAAAAGAAGCAATTCACGAAAAACCACTATCATCCCCAGTGAAATCACGAGCCCCTCCAATGTCATACCCTCAGAAGCTTATAAAGAAGAAGCTCGATGCCGATTATCAAAGATTTTTGGACAAGCTGAAGGAAATCCACATAAATATCCCGTTTATTGAAGCCCTTCAAAAGATGCCAAAGTGGGTGAAGTTCCTCAAGGAACTCGTGACAAAGAGGAAGAAATTGCAAGGGAACGAGATGATCCAACTCACGGAACAATGTAGTGCAATTCTTACATGGCCCCTTCCACAAAAACACGGCGATCCAGGTAAGTTCACTATCCCTTGTACTATAGGAGGTAAAAATTTTAGATCGCTTATTGATTTAGGTGCTAGCATTAATCTTATGCCTTATTCCACTTATAAAAATCTTGGGTTAGGTGAGATTGAACCTACGGCTATAACTCTTCAATTAGCCGATTGGTCTTTAGTTTACCCAAAAGGTATTTTAGAGAATGTGCTAGTGAAGGTGAACAAATTTATCTTCCCGGTTGATTTTGTTGTACTCGATATAGATGAAGATAGGGAGATACCCCTTATTTTAGGGAGACCGTTTTTAGCCACTTCAAAAACTCTAATTGATTGTGCGAGTGGTGATCTTACAATGACAGTGCATGATGAAACGATCAAATTTAATGTTTTTTGTGCTAATAAAAATCCCTGTGAGAATAATGAGTGTTTTACTGTTGATCTTATGCATTTTACAAATCATGAAAAATTTGATGTTTCAATTTTGGACAAAGGGAAAGCATCGTTGAGTGCAGGAGATGACGGCGGAAAAGGGAATCGGAAGGAGCACGTTTATTGTGCGGACTCATATTCAACTCCTCCGAGAGATAGTCAAAAGAGTTGGGGTGCTAACGGTGACGAACGTGCAAGGAGGATGTGGCCACCTAAAGAACCAAACGAGCATCATCGGGGAGAGGAACTCAATCGCCAAGTGACTTCGGTCACGTGAGCGTGAATAAAGAAGCAGACAAAGTCCGGCTGAAGACTGTAAACTTAGCGCTTCTCGGGAGGCAACCCGAGATTTCGTTTTCCTTATTTTATTTTATTTTATTTTATGTTAGTTTATTTTTAAAAAAATAAAAAAAATAAAAAAAAAAAAATAATTTGCAGCACTGCATTTGAGACGGCCGTCCCAAAATATACCTTTAAAGTGGGACGGCCGTCCCACAACCAGAAGGGAACCAGTAGCCTTGGACGGCCGTCCGAGTTTTAGCCTTAAAACCGGGACGGCCGTCCCCAAACCAGTGAGCGACGACGAATTCTCAGACGGCCGTCCGAGAAATAGGCAAAAATGTGGGACGGCCGTCCGAACTAAAAAGGGGGCTTTTAAATTTTCGAAAATTATATTTTCTCCCCCATTATTTCTTAAACCATCCTCTTTCCTTCTCTCTTACTCCCACACACGAATTTTCGAATTTTTGAATTTCCCTTCCAAAAATTCTTCAATTTCACACATATAATTCACTCACGCACTCTCCAATTCTTATTTTGCGTTGGTATTGACAGGGAGGCTGGAGAATCGAACCAAACTTTCAAAAAAAAAAAAAAAAAAATCTACTCTTTCAAGGCACCAAATTTTGAGTTCGATTGTCAACCAATTCTCACCGAATCTATTCCAACCTCTCTCCCAACTATGTCGTCCAACAAACGAGGCCGCATGCGCAAAGCATCATCTTCCAGAGGGAAGGTAAAGAGACAGAAAAGTGCCCCCGCCCGTACCCGAGCTATTGGAGGATGACGAGGAGGATGATGCTCATACACATGGTGGAGTGGGTGAGCAACCCGATGATGGTCCCAACGCTTAAACAGGTGTTTTCTATCCTTAAACTTTGGGCGAATCACATTGAGGGCAATGTGAATTTTAAGTTTGGGGGTGGTTAACTACTTTTTTTCTTTTATGTGCGTTTTATTTGTGTTTTACTTGTTTGTTAGTTTGCATGCTTCAGTTTTTGTTTTAGTTGTCGTTTTATTATTTGCAATAAAAAAAAACAAAAAACGAAATTGCTTGAATCGATGCATCGGTGAATTACGATGATGAGAGATGGTCAATGTTTGATGATGAAATTGCTTGCTTTATGTGATAAGGATTAGATATACGTTTAGCTTTCGATTCAACGGAACGTAGAAGTGAATTATTGCTAGGAATCACGCTTTATGCATTGCTTTCGTTGAATGTTTTGTATTTTAAATTTGGAATTTATTTGTGCTAAATCATGCTTTGTTCGGTTTTAAATCTCACCTTAGGACATTTATGATACGAAGTGTTGGGTAGTAAGTGATTTGGGATATGATTTGGGCCTTCTTTGAACCGTTGAGCCTTTCAAGCCTACCCTTTTTGTCGAATTTATCCTTAGAACCTTAATTTGAGCCATGGAGAAAAGGTGTTCTTTCTTTTAGCCAATATGTAGAAGGTAGAAGAGTGGAGATTCTTGAATAATTACCCCGTGAAGTTCGGTCGAAAATTCTTATAAGGTCTTCTTCTTCTTGGAAAAAAAAATATAAAAAAAAAGAGAGAAAAGAAGAAGAAGAGATTAGAAGGCAGAAATAAGGACTAGTAGTTGAATTGTTTTGAAAACTCGATCCCTTCTCTTAAGAGCAAAAGTGGAGACTTTTGAACTCTTAAGAATCGAGTTTATTAAAGTCCTTAGAGGTGAATTCATTGTTTCAAACGCCTATCTTGCAAAATTCAGCGTAATCACCTCAATTCAAGAAAATTAGCCACACATATCCATATTACCTACCTCGGACCAAAGAGCCTAACAATTGAAAGCCACAAAGTCCCAATGATCCCAATAGCTTAGTGTTCAATATTAGTTGAGTAGAATAATTTGGTGAGTATTTGGAGTCAAATATATGCATGTAAGTATAAATTCTTTCTCTGTTTAGTTTGCAAATATTGGATACTTGAAGCAATTGTATGATTTGTGGTTTTTTGTAATAGTGAGTGACTAAGTGCCGTTGAATGTTAAGCTTGCGAATACCTAGGAATTATCATCATAATTGCAAGTTCTGAAAACACGAAGTTGACCAATCGATCTATGTAATGAGATGTATAGTCGTGTTTTGTGCTCTTAAATTGATTTTACTTGAGGACAAGCAAAAGTTCAAGTTTGGGGGTGTGTTAAGTGTATATTTATACACTTAATTGTACCTTTTTATTTGAGCTTTTGGTGTGTTTTAAAGATAATTGGTGCTTAAAAAGTTGATTTATTGTATTTTAGGTACAAATTGAAGAATTGGAAAAGTATGGGGTCAAAAATGCAATTTTGGAGAAAATACGAGCCAAAAGTGAAAACAATCAAAATTCTGAAGATTTAAAGCTCGGACCCCCGTCCCAGTTTTAGTGCAAATCGTGGGACCCCCGTCCGAGACTCCGAAGTTGCGCAGAAAAGGGATTTTAATTGCACAAGGAAGCCTTCTTCCCCAAGTTCTTCACCCTATATAAGACCAAGTCAGGCACACAATTAGGGATCTTTTTATCTTTTATGTTTTATCTTTCATCTTTCTGCACGCGATCAAGAAGCTCAAGAACGAAGACGAAGACTTGACGAATCTTCATCATAGTTCTCCTCTTTATTTTTATTCATAGCTTTTATGTTTTTTCGTATTTTTCTTATGCTTTCCGTGGAGAACATGAGTAGCTAAGTTTTTATTCTAGGATGTTGTTGGAACCCTATGTGGTAAGTCGAACCTCTTTTTCTACTTTTATGCAAGTTTAATTCTTCGATTATTTCTTCTATTTTGATCTTATTTAGCGCATGAACGTAGCTAATTTATGTTGCTATGTGTTATTGTTAGAATTGATTGACAGATCGTTTTAATAATTAGAATAGGGATAGAAGAGCCTTCGAGTAGTTTTCACCGAATGCGTGTGTTGATTGCATGTATTATCGTAGACATACAGATAATACCTTAGGTAGCCGTTTTCGAGACTTGTTATTTAATGCTTTATTCATACTAGGTTTGCATAGACATATAGTGAATCTTTTATGAATAATAGACTTATAATACAGGGACAGCTGGTTATGAGTAATTTCGTGTCTTGGGTTAATAATCGGGAATCATAACTTGCATGATAGGAGATTAATTGGGTGAAGAATTATCGCATAGGGGGAAGATAAAATCCTGGATCCATTTTATATTGATATTTTCTCTTGTTTAATTGCTTTCTTAATTAGTTTAATTTAATTAGTTAATTAATTTGACAAACTTGCGTAGGCGGGATAAAAATCGTAATTGTTAAAATTTGGTAGTTAGGATTAAATAATTTGCGTATTCCCTGTGGGATCGACATCCGACTCTCACGAGTCTACTTTACTACTTGTTTGCGATACGTGCACTTGCGTGTTGGTATTTAGCGCCCAACAGTGTCCACGAAGTCGAGCATAACTTTCTCATCCGGACTCAAAATCAACTGGTTCCGGCGGCATTAGAAAGCTTTTTAGCTGGCTACAATTCCTGTCTAATGTCGAATTTCCAAATTCGGACTCGAACATGGTCAAAATTGGATTCCAAAAGCGATCACAAAAATACGTGCTACAGTTCGAGGACACAAATTCGCATCAAGAAACATGCACAAAAACACTCGCTACAAAATATACGCACATAAGTAAAAGTACAAAAGCATGCACAAAAGTACTCACGCAAAAGTGCATTCGCAAAAAGGATCACGAAAACACAAACTACAATCCCAGGACATTAATAAAAATCAACAAACATGCAAGAACACACTCACTCAAATGGACATGCACAAACGTACATGTAAAAAAACATGAGCAAAAGTTCATTCGCAACAACGTTCTTAAAAACACGAAATACAACACTAGGACTTTAATATGCATAACCAAACAATTGCAAAAACACTAAATACAAAATATACAGTGGAGTGTAGAAATTACACTCAACGTTTACGTTTACATGGATTTTTTTATGGATTAATTTATATTTATGTTTTAATTGGTGGATTTAGTATCTTATAGGTACAAATTGATAATTAGGTGTCCATGAAGCAAAAATGATCAAAGAGTAAGACAAGAGTTGCAATTAGGAAAATAAAATCAAATTAGAAGAGAGGATCCCTCAACATCTTCGGTAGTGTCCACGAAGTCGAGCATAACTTTCTCATCCGGACTCCAAATCAACTGGTTCCGGCGGCATTAGAAAGCTATTTTAGCTGGCTACAATTCCTGTCTAATGTCAAATATCCAAATTCGGACTCGTACATGGTCAAAATTGGATTCCAAAAGCGATCATGAAAATACGTGCTACAGTTCGAGGACACGAATGCGCATCGAGAAACGTGCACAAAAACACTCGCCACAAAATATACGCACATAAGTAAAAGTACAAAAGCATGCACAAAAGTACTCACGCAAAAGTGCATTCGCAAAAACGATCACGAAAACACAAATACAATCCCAAGACATTAATAAAAATCAACAAACATGCAAGAACACACTCGCTCAAATGGACATGCACAAACGTACATGTAAAAAAACATGAGCAAAAGTGCATTCGCAACAACGTTCTTAAAAACACGAAATACAACACTAGGACTTTAATACGCATAACCAAACAATAGCAAAAACACTAAATACAAAAGATACAGTGGAGTGTAGAAATTACACCCAACGTTTACGTTTACGTGGATTTTTTTATGGATTAATTTATATTTCTGTTTTAATTGGTGGATTTAGTATCTTATAGGTACAAATTGATAATTAGGTTTCCATGAAGCAAAAATGATCATAGAGTAAGACAAGAGTTGCAATTAGAAAAATAAAATCAAATTAGAAGAGAGGATCCCTCAACATCTTCGGTAGTGCCCACGAAGTCGAGCATAAGTTTCTCATCCGGACTCCAAATCAACTGGTTCCGGCGGCATTAGAAAGATTTTTTAGCTGGCTACAATTCCTGTCTAATGTCAAATTTCCAAATTCGGACTCGAACATGGTCAAAATTGGATTCCAAAAGCGATCATGAAAATACGTGCTACAGTTCGAGGACACGAATGCGCATCAAGAAACGTGCACAAAAACACTCGCCACAAACTATACGCACATATGTAAAAGTACAAAAGCATGCACAATAGTACTCACGCAAAAGTGCATTCGCAAAAAGGATCACGAAAACACAAACTACAATCCCAGGACATTAATAAAAATCAACAAACATGCAAGAACACACTCGCTCAAATGGACATGCACAAACGTACATGTAAAAAAACATGAGCAAAAGAGCATTCGCAACAACGTTCTTAAAAACACGAAATACAACACTAGGACTTTAATACGCATAACCAAACAATAGCAAAAACACTAAATACAAAAGATACAGTGGAGTGTAGAAATAACACTCAACGTTTACGTTTACGTGGATTTTTTTATGGATTAATTCATATTTCTGTTTTAATTGGTGGAATTAGTATCTTATAGGTACAAATTGATAATTAGGTTTCCATGAAGCAAAAATGATCAAAAAGTTAGAAAATAGTTGCAATTAGGAAAATAAAATCAAATTAGAAGAGAGAGATCCCTCAACATCTTCGGTAGTGTCCACGAAGTCGAGCATAACTTTCTCATCCGGACTCCAAATCAACTGGTTTCCGCGACATTAGATAGATTTTTTAGCTGGCTACAATTCCTGTCTAATGTCAAATTTCCAAATTCGGACTCGAACATGGTCAAAATTGGATTCCTAAAGCCATCATGAAAATACGTGCTACAGTTCGAGGACACGAATACGCATCAAGAAACGTGCACAAAAACACTCGCTACAAAATATACGCACATAAGTAAAAGTACAAAAGCATGCACAAAAGTACTCACGCAAAAGTGCATTCGCAAAAAAGATCACGAAAACACAAACTACAATCCCAGGACATTAATAAAATTCAACAAACATGCAAGAACACACTCGCTCAAATGGACATGCACAAACGTACATGTAAAAAAACATGAGCAAAAGTGCACTCGCAACAACGTTCTTAAAAACACAAAATACAACCCTAGGACTTTAATACGCATAACCAAACAATAGCAAAAACACTAAATACAAAAGATACAGTGGAGTGTAGAAATAACACTCAACGTTTACGTTTACGTGGATTTTTTTATGGATTAATTTATATTTCTGTTTTAATTGGTGGATTTAGTATCTTATAGGTACAAATTGATAATTAGGTGTCCATGAAGCAAAAATGATCAAAGAGTAAGACAAGAGTTGCGATTAGGAAAATAAAATCAAATTAGAAGAGAGGATCCCTCAACATCTTCGGTAGTGTCCACGAAGTCGAGCATAACTTTCTCATCCGGACTCCAAATCAACTGGTTTCCGCGGCATTAGAAAGATTTTTTTAGCTGGCTACAATTCCTGTCTAATGTCAAATTTCCAAATTCGGACTCGAACATGGTCAAAATTGGATTCCAAAAACGATCATGAAAATACGTGCTACAGTTCGAGGACACGAATGCGCATCAAGAAACTTGCACAAAAACACTCGCGACAAAATATACGCACATAAGTAAAAGTACAAAAGCATGCACAAAAGTACTCACGCAAAAGTGCATTCGCAAAAAGGATCACGAAAACACAAACTACAATCCTAGGATATTAATACAAATCAACAAACATGCAAGAATACACTCGCTCAAATGGACATGCACAAACGTACATATAAAAAACCATGAGCAAACGTGCATTCACAACAACGTTCTTAAAAACATGAAATACAACACTAGGACTTTAATACGCATAACCAAACAATAGCAAAAACTATAAATACAAAAGATACAGTGGAGTGTAGAAATAACACTCAACGTTTACGTTTACGTGGATTTTTTTATGGATGAATTTATATTTTTGTTTTAATTGGTGGATTTAATATCTTATAGGTACAAATTGATAATTAGGTGTCCATGAAGAAAAAATGATCAAAGAGTAAGAAAATAGTTGCAATTAGGAAAATAAAATCAAATTAGAAGAGAGGATCCCTCAACATCTTCGGTAGTGTCCACGAAGTCGAGCATAACTTTCTCGTCCGGACTCCAAATTAACTGGTTCCGGCAGCATTAGAAAGCAATTTTAGCTGGCTGCAATTCCTGTCTAATGTCAAATTTCCAAATTCGAACTCGAACATGGTCAAATTGGATTCCAAAAGCCATCATGAAAATACGTGCTACAGTTCGAGGACACAAATGCGCATCAAGAAACGTGCACAAAAACACTCTCTACAAAATATACGCACATAAGTAAAAGTACAAAAGCATGCACAAAAGTACTCACGCAAAAGTGCATTCGCAAAAAGGATCACGAAAACACAAACTACAATCCCAGGACATTAATAAAATTCAACAAACATGCAAGAACACACTCGCTCAAATGGACATGCACAAACGTACATGTAAAAAAACATGAGCAAAAGTGCATTCACAACAACGTTCTTAAAAACACAAAACACAACTCTAGGACTTTAATACGCATAACCAAACAATAGCAAAAACACTAAATACAAAAGATACAGTGGAGTGTAGAAATAACACTCAACGTTTACGTTTACGTGTATTTTTTTATGGATTAATTTATATTTCTGTTTTAATTGGTGGATTTAGTATCTTATAGGTACAAATTGATAATTAGGTGTCCATGAAGCAAAAATGATCAAAGAGTAAGACAAGAGTTGCGATTAGGAAAATAAAATCAAATTAGAAGAGAGGATCCCTCAACATCTTCGGTAGTGTCCACGAAGTCGAGCATAACTTTCTCATCCGGACTCCAAATCAACTTGTTTCCGTGGCGTAAGAAAGATTTTTTAGCTGGCTACAATTCCTGTCTAATGTCAAATTTCCAAATTCGGACTCGAACATGTTTAAAATTGGATTCCAAAAGCGATCATGAAAATACGTGCTACAGTTCGAGGACACGAATGCGCATCAAGAAACTTGCACAAAAACACTCGCTACAAAATATACGCACATAAGTAAAAGTACAAAAGCATGCACAAAAGCACTCACGCAAAAGTGCATTCGCAAAAAGGATCACGAAAACACAAACTACAATCCTAGGATATTAATATAAATCAACAAACATGCAAGAATACACTCGCTCAAATGGACATGCACAAACGTACATGTAAAAAACCATGAGCAAAAGTGCATTCACAACAACGTTCTTAAAAACATGAAATACAACACTAGGACTTTAATAATACGCATAACCAAACAATAGCAAAAACAATAAATACAAAAGATACAGTGGAGTGTAGAAATAACACTCAACGTTTACGTTTACGTGGATTTTTTTATGGATTAATTTATATTTTTGTTTTAATTGGTGGATTTAATATCTTATAGGTACAAATTGATAATTAGGTGTCAATGAAGACAAAAATGATCAAAGAGTAAGAAAATAGTTGCAATTAGGAAAATAAAATCAAACTAGAAGAGAGGATCCCTCAACATCTTCGGTAGTGTCCACGAAGTCGAGCAGAACTTTCTCATCCGAACTCCAAATTAACTGGTTCCGGCAGCATTAGAAAGCTATTTTAGCTGGCTGCAATTCCTGTCTAATGTCAAATTTCCAAATTCGGACTCGAACGTGGTCAAAATTGGATTCCAAAAGCCATCATGAAAATACGTGCTACAGTTCGAGGACAAGAATGCGCATCAAGAAACGTGCACAAAAACACTCACTACAAAATATACGTACATAAGTAAAAGTACAAAAGCATGCACAAAAGTACTCACGCAATAGTGCATTCGCAAAAAGGATCACGAAAACACAAACTACAATCCAAGGACATTAATAAAATTCAACAAACATGCAAGAACACACTCGCTCAAATGGACATGCACAAACGTACATGTAAAAAAACATGAGCAAAAGTGCATTCGCAACAACGTTCTTAAAAAACACAAAATACAACACTAGGATTTTAATACGCATAACCAAACAATAGCAAAAACACTAAATACAAAAGATACAGTGGAGTGTAGAAATAACACTCAACGTTTACGTTTACGTGGATTTTTTTATGGATTAATTTATATTTCTGTTTTAATTGGTGGATTTAGTATCTTATAGGTACAAATTGATAATTAGGTGTCCATGAAGCAAAAATGATCAAAGAGTAAGACAAGAGTTGCGATTAGGAAAATAAAATCAAATTAGAAGAGAGGATCCCTCAACATCTTCGGTAGTGTCCACGAAGTCGAGCATAACTTTCTCATCCGGACTCCAAATTAATTGGTTCGGCAGCATTAGAAAGCTATTTTAGCTGGCTGCAATTCCTGTCTAATGTCAAATTTCCAAATTCGGACTCGAACATGGTCAAAATTGGATTCCAAAAGCGATCATGAAAATACGTGCTACACTTCGAGGACACGAATGCGCATCACGAAACTTGCACAAAAACACTCGCTACAAAATATACGCACATAAGTAAAAGTACAAAAGCATGCACAAAAGCACTCACGCAAAAGTGCATTCGCAAAAAGGATCACGAAAACACAAACTACAATCCTAGGATATTAATACAAATCAACAAACATGCAAGAATACACTCGCTCAAATGGACATGCACAAACGTACATGTAAAAAACCATGAGCAAAAGTGCATTCGCAACAACGTTCTTAAAAACATGAAATACAACACTAGGACTTTAATACGCATAACCAAACAATAGCAAAAACACTAAATACAAAAGATACAGTGGAGTGTAGAAATAACACTCAACGTTTACGTTTACGTGGATTTTTTTATGGGTTAATTTATATTTCTGCTTTAATTGGTTGATTTAGTATCTTATAGGTACAAATTGATAATTAGGTGTCCATGAAGCAAAAAATGATCAAAGAGTAAGAAAATAGTTGCAATTAGGAAAATAAAATCAAATTAGAAGAGAGGATCCCTCAACATCTTCGGTAGTGTCCACGAAGTCGAGCATAACTTTCTCATCCGAACTCCAAATTAACTGGTTCCGGCAGCATTAGAAAGCTATTTTAGCTGGCTACAATTCCTGTCTAATGTCAAATTTCCAAATTCGGACACGAACGTGGTCAAAATTGGATTCCAAAAGCCATCATGAAAATACGTGCTACAGTTCGAGGACAAGAATGCGCATCAAGAAACGTGCACAAAAACACTCACTACAAAATATACGCACATAAGTAAAAGTACAAAAGCATACACAAAAGTACTCACGCAAAAGTGCATTCGCAAAAAGGATCACGAAAACACAAACTACAATCCAAGGACATTAATAAAAATCAACAAACATGCAAGAACACACTCGCTCAAATGGACATGCACAAACGTACATGTAAAAAAACATGAGCAAAAGTGCATTCGCAACAACGTTCTTAAAAACACAAAATACAACACTAGGACTTTAATACGCATAACCAAACAATAGCAAAAACACTAAATACAAAAGATACAGTGGAGTGTAGAAATAACACTCAACGTTTACGTTTACGTGGATTTTTTTATGGATTAATTTATATTTCTGTTTTAATTGGTGGATTTAGTATCTTATAGGTACAAATTGATAATTAGGTGTCCATGAAGCAAAAATGATCAAAGAGTAAGACAAGAGTTGCAATTAGGAAAATAAAATCAAATTAGAAGAGAGGATCCCTCAACATCTTCGGTAGTGTCCACGAAGTCGAGCATAACTTTCTCATCCGAACTCCAAATCAACTGGTTCCGGCGGCATTAGAAAGCTATTTTAGCTGGCTACAATTCCTGTCTAATGTCAAATTTCCAAATTCGGACTCGAACATGGTCAAAATTGGATTCCAAAAGCGATCATGAAAATACGTGCTACAGTTCGAGGACACGAATGCGCATCAGAAACGTGCACAAAAACACTCGCCACAAAATATACGCACATAAGTAAAAGTACAAAAGCATGCACAAAAGTACTCACGCAAAAGTGCATTCGCAAAAAGGATCACGAAAACACAAACTACAATCCTAGGACATTAATAAACATCAACAAACATGCAAGAACACACTCGCTCAAATGGACATGCACAAACGTACATGTAAAAAAACATGAGCAAAAGTGCATTCGCAACAACGTTCTTAAAAACATGAAATACAACACTAGGACTTTAATACGCATAACCAAACAATAGCAAAAACACTAAATACAAAAGATACAGTGGAGTGTAGAAATAACACTCAACGTTTACGTTTACGTGGATTTTTTTATGGATTAATTTATATTTCTGTTTTAATTGGTGGATTTAGTATCTTATAGGTACAAATTGATAATTAGGTGTCCATGAAGCAAAAATGATCAAAGAGTAAGAAAAGAGTTGCAATTAGGAAAATAAAATCAAATTAGAAGAGAGGATCCCTCAACATCTTCGGTAGTGTCCACGAAGTCGAGCATAACTTTCTCATCCGGACTCCAAATCAACTGGTTCCGGCGGCATTAGAAAGATTTTTTAGCTGGCTACAATTCCTGTCTAATGTCAAATTTCCAAATTCGGACTCGAACATGGTCAAAATTGGATTCCAAAAGCGATCATGAAAATACGTGCTACAGTTCGAGGACACGAATGCGCATCAAGAAACGTGCACAAAAACACTCGCTACAAAATATACGCACATAAGTAAAAGTACAAAAGCATGCACAAAAGTACTCACGCAAAAGTGCATTCGCAAAAAGGATCACGAAAACACAAACTACAATCCCAGGACATTAATAAAAATCAACAAACATGCAAGAACACACTCGCTCAAATGGACATGCACAAACGTACATGTAAAAAAACATGAGCAAAAGTGCATTCGCAACAACGTTCTTAAAAACACGAAATACAACACTAGGACTTTAATACGCATAACCAAACAATAGCAAAAACACTAAATACAAAAGATACAGTGGAGTGTAGAAATAACACTCAACGTTTACGTTTACGTGGATTTTTTTATGGATTAATTCATATTTCTGTTTTAATTGGTGGATTTAGTATCTTATAGGTACAAATTGATAATTAGGTTTCCATGAAGCAAAAATGATCAAAGAGTTAGAAAAGAGTTGCAATTAGGAAAATAAAATCAAATTAGAAGAGAGAGATCCCTCAACATCTTCGGTAGTGTCCACGAAGTCGAGCATAACTTTCTCATCCGGACTCCAAATCAACTGGTTTCCGCGACATTAGATAGATATTTTAGCTGGCTACAATTCCTGTCTAATGTCAAATTTCCAAATTCGGACTCGAACATGGTCAAAATTGGATTCCTAAAGCCATCATGAAAATACGTGCTACAGTTCGAGGACAAGAATGCGCATCAAGAAACGTGCACAAAAACACTCGCTACAAAATATACGCACATAAGTAAAAGTACAAAAGCATGCACAAAAGTACTCACGCAAAAGTGCATTCGCAAAAAGGATCACGAAAACACAAACTACAATCCCAGGACATTAATAAAATTCAACAAACATGCAAGAACACACTCGCTCAAATGGACATGCACAAACGTACATGTAAAAAAACATGAGCAAAAGTGCATTCGCAACAACGTTCTTAAAAACACAAAATACAAACACTAGGACTTTAATACGCATAACCAAACAATAGCAAAAACACTAAATACAAAAGATACAGTGGAGTGTAGAAATAACACTCAACGTTTACGTTTACGTGGATTTTTTTATGGATTAATTTATATTTCTGTTTTAATTGGTGGATTTAGTATCTTATAGGTACAAATTGATAATTAGGTGTCCATGAAGCAAAAATGATCAAAGAGTAAGACAAGAGTTGCGATTAGGAAAATAAAATCAAATTAGAAGAGAGGATCCCTCAACATCTTCGGTAGTGTCCACGAAGTCGAGCATAACTTTCTCATCCGGACTCCAAATCAACTGGTTTCCGCGGCATTAGAAAGATATTTTTAGCTGGCTACAATTCCTGTCTAATGTCAAATTTCCAAATTCGGACTCGAACATGGTCAAAATTGGATTCCAAAAACGATCATGAAAATACGTGCTACAGTTCGAGGACACGAATGCGCATCAAGAAACTTGCACAAAAACACTCGCTACAAAATATACGCACATAAGTAAAAGTACAAAAGCATGCACAAAAGTACTCACGCAAAAGTGCATTCGCAAAAAGGATCACGAAAACACAAACTACAATCCTAGGATATTAATACAAATCAACAAACATGCAAGAATACACTCGCTCAAATGGACATGCACAAACGTACATATAAAAAACCATGAGCAAAAGTGCATTCACAACAACGTTCTTAAAAACATGAAATACAACACTAGGACTTTAATACGCATAACCAAACAATAGCAAAAACTATAAATACAAAAGATACAGTGGAGTGTAGAAATAACACTCAACGTTTACGTTTACGTGGATTTTTTTATGGATGAATTTATATTTTTGTTTTAATTGGTGGATTTAATATCTTATAGGTACAAATTGATAATTAGGTGTCCATGAAGAAAAAATGATCAAAGAGTAAGAAAATAGTTGCAATTAGGAAAATAAAATCAAATTAGAAGAGAGGATCCCTCAACATCTTCGGTAGTGTCCACGAAGTCGAGCATAACTTTCTCGTCCGGACTCCAAATTAACTGGTTCCGGCAGCATTAGAAAGCAATTTTAGCTGGCTGCAATTCCTGTCTAATGTCAAATTTCCAAATTCGAACTCGAACATGGTCAAAATTGGATTCCAAAAGCCATCATGAAAATACGTGCTACAGTTCGAGGACACAAATGCGCATCAAGAAACGTGCACAAAAACACTCTCTACAAAATATACGCACATAAGTAAAAGTACAAAAGCATGCACAAAAGTACTCACGCAAAAGTGCATTCGCAAAAAGGATCACGAAAACACAAACTACAATCCAAGGACATTAATAAAATTCAACAAACATGCAAGAACACACTCGCTCAAATGGACATGCACAAACGTACATGTAAAAAAACATGAGCAAAAGTGCATTCACAACAACGTTCTTAAAAACACAAAACACAACACTAGGACTTTAATACGCATAACCAAACAATAGCAAAAACACTAAATACAAAAGATACAGTGGAGTGTAGAAATAACACTCAACGTTTACGTTTACGTGTATTTTTTTATGGATTAATTTATATTTCTGTTTTAATTGGTGGATTTAGTATCTTATAGGTACAAATTGATAATTAGGTGTCCATGAAGCAAAAATGATCAAAGAGTAAGACAAGAGTTGCGATTAGGAAAATAAAATCAAATTAGAAGAGAGGATCCCTCAACATCTTCGGTAGTGTCCACGAAGTCGAGCATAACTTTCTCATCCGGACTCCAAATCAACTGGTTTCCGTGGCGTAAGAAAGATTTTTTAGCTGGCTACAATTCCTGTCTAATGTCAAATTTCCAAATTCGGACTCGAACATGGTCAAAATTGGATTCCAAAAGCGATCATGAAAATACGTGCTACAGTTCGAGGACACGAATGCGCATCAAGAAACTTGCACAAAAACACTCGCTACAAAATATACGCACATAAGTAAAAGTACAAAAGCATGCACAAAAGCACTCACGCAAAAGTGCATTCGCAAAAAGGATCACGAAAACACAAACTACAATCCTAGGATATTAATACAAATCAACAAACATGCAAGAATACACTCGCTCAAATGGACATGCACAAACGTACATGTAAAAAACCATGAGCAAAAGTGCATTCGCAACAACGTTCTTAAAAACATGAAATACAACACTAGGACTTTAATAATACGCATAACCAAACAATAGCAAAAACAATAAATACAAAAGATACAGTGGAGTGTAGAAATAACACTCAACGTTTACGTTTACGTGGATTTTTTTATGGATTAATTTATATTTTTGTTTTAATTGGTGGATTTAATATCTTATAGGTACAAATTGATAATTAGGTGTCAATGAAGACAAAAATGATCAAAGAGTAAGAAAATAGTTGCAATTAGGAAAATAAAATCAAACTAGAAGAGAGGATCCCTCAACATCTTCGGTAGTGTCCACGAAGTCGAGCAGAACTTTCTCATCCGAACTCCAAATTAACTGGTTCCGGCAGCATTAGAAAGCTATTTTAGCTGGCTGCAATTCCTGTCTAATGTCAAATTTCCAAATTCGGACTCGAACGTGGTCAAAATTGGATTCCAAAAGCCATCATGAAAATACGTGCTACAGTTCGAGGACAAGAATGCGCATCAAGAAACGTGCACAAAAACACTCACTACAAAATATACGTACATAAGTAAAAGTACAAAAGCATGCACAAAAGTACTCACGCAATAGTGCATTCGCAAAAAGGATCACGAAAACACAAACTACAATCCAAGGACATTAATAAAATTCAACAAACATGCAAGAACACACTCGCTCAAATGGACATGCACAAACGTACATGTAAAAAAACATGAGCAAAAGTGCATTCGCAACAACGTTCTTAAAAACACAAAATACAACACTAGGATTTTAATACGCATAACCAAACAATAGCAAAAACACTAAATACAAAAGATACAGTGGAGTGTAGAAATAACACTCAACGTTTACGTTTACGTGGATTTTTTTATGGATTAATTTATATTTCTGTTTTAATTGGTGGATTTAGTATCTTATAGGTACAAATTGATAATTAGGTGTCCATGAAGCAAAAATGATCAAAGAGTAAGACAAGAGTTGCGATTAGGAAAATAAAATCAAATTAGAAGAGAGGATCCCTCAACATCTTCGGTAGTGTCCACGAAGTCGAGCATAACTTTCTCATCCGGACTCCAAATTAATTGGTTCCGGCAGCATTAGAAAGCTATTTTAGCTGGCTGCAATTCCTGTCTAATGTCAAATTTCCAAATTCGGACTCGAACATGGTCAAAATTGGATTCCAAAAGCGATCATGAAAATACGTGCTACACTTCGAGGACACGAATGCGCATCACGAAACTTGCACAAAAACACTCGCTACAAAATATACGCACATAAGTAAAAGTACAAAAGCATGCACAAAAGCACTCACGCAAAAGTGCATTCGCAAAAAGGATCACGAAAACACAAACTACAATCCTAGGATATTAATACAAATCAACAAACATGCAAGAATACACTCGCTCAAATGGACATGCACAAACGTACATGTAAAAAACCATGAGCAAAAGTGCATTCGCAACAACGTTCTTAAAAACATGAAATACAACACTAGGACTTTAATACGCATAACCAAACAATAGCAAAAACACTAAATACAAAAGATACAGTGGAGTGTAGAAATAACACTCAACGTTTACGTTTACGTGGATTTTTTTATGGGTTAATTTATATTTCTGCTTTAATTGGTTGATTTAGTATCTTATAGGTACAAATTGATAATTAGGTGTCCATGAAGCAAAAATGATCAAAGAGTAAGAAAATAGTTGCAATTAGGAAAATAAAATCAAATTAGAAGAGAGGATCCCTCAACATCTTCGGTAGTGTCCACGAAGTCGAGCATAACTTTCTCATCCGAACTCCAAATTAACTGGTTCCGGCAGCATTAGAAAGCTATTTTAGCTGGCTACAATTCCTGTCTAATGTCAAATTTCCAAATTCGGACACGAACGTGGTCAAAATTGGATTCCAAAAGCCATCATGAAAATACGTGCTACAGTTCGAGGACAAGAATGCGCATCAAGAAACGTGCACAAAAACACTCACTACAAAATATACGCACATAAGTAAAAGTACAAAAGCATACACAAAAGTACTCACGCAAAAGTGCATTCGCAAAAAGGATCACGAAAACACAAACTACAATCCAAGGACATTAATAAAATTCAACAAACATGCAAGAACACACTCGCTCAAATGGACATGCACAAACGTACATGTAAAAAAACATGAGCAAAAGTGCATTCGCAACAACGTTCTTAAAAACACAAAATACAACACTAGGACTTTAATACGCATAACCAAACAATAGCAAAAACACTAAATACAAAAGATACAGTGGAGTGTAGAAATAACACTCAACGTTTACGTTTACGTGGATTTTTTTATGGATTAATTTATATTTCTGTTTTAATTGGTGGATTTAGTATCTTATAGGTACAAATTGATAATTAGGTGTCCATGAAGCAAAAATGATCAAAGAGTAAGACAAGAGTTGCGATTAGGAAAATAAAATCAAATTAGAAGAGAGGATCCCTCAACATCTTCGGTAGTGTCCACGAAATCGAGCATAACTTTCTCATCCGAACTCCAAATTAACTAGTTCCGGCAGCATTAGAAAGCTATTTTAGCTGGCTGCAATTCCTGTCTAATGTCAAATTTCCAAATTCGGACTCGAACATGGTCAAAATTGGAATCCAAAAGCGATCATGAAAATACGTGCTACACTTCGAGGACACGAATGCGCATCACGAAACTTGCACAAAAACACTCGCTACAAAATATACGCACATAAGTAAAAGTACAAAAGCATGCACAAAAGCACTCACGCAAAAGTGCATTCGCAAAAAGGATCACGAAAACACAAACTACAATCCTAGGATATTAATACACATCAACAAACATGCAAGAATACAATCGCTCAAATGGACATGCACAAACGTACATGTAAAAAACCATGAGCAAAAGTGCATTCGCAACAACGTTCTTAAAAACATGAAATACAACACTAGGACTTTAATACGCATAACCAAACAATAGCAAAAACACTAAATACAAAAGATACAGTGGAGTGTAGAAATAACACTCAACGTTTACGTTTACGTGGATTTTTTTATGGATTAATTTATATTTCTGCTTTAATTGGTGGATTTAGTATCTTATAGGTACAAATTGATAATTAGGTGTCCATGAAGCAAAAATGATCAAAGAGTAAGAAAATAGTTGCAATTAGGAAAATAAAATCAAATTAGAAGAGAGGATCCCTCAACATCTTCGGTAGTGTCCACGAAGTCGAGCATAACTTTCTCATCCGGACTCCAAATTAACTGGTTCCGGCAGCATTAGAAAGCTATTTTAGCTGGCTACAATTCCTGTCTAATGTCAAATTTCCAAATTCGGACTCGAACGTGGTCAAAATTGGATTCCAAAAGCCATCATGAAAATACGTGCTACAGTTCGAGGACAAGAATGCGCATCAAGAAACGTGCACAAAAACACTCACTACAAAATATACGTACATAAGTAAAAGTACAAAAGCATGCACAAAAGTACTCACGCAAAAGTGCATTCGCAAAAAGGATCACGAAAACACAAACTACAATCCAAGGACATTAATAAAATTCAACAAACATGCAAGAACACACTCGCTCAAATGGACATGCACAAACGTACATGTAAAAAAACATGAGCAAAAGTGCATTCGCAACAACGTTCTTAAAAACACAAAATACAACACTAGGATTTTAATACGCATAACCAAACAATAGCAAAAACACTAAATACAAAAGATACAGTGGAGTGTAGAAATAACACTCAACGTTTACGTTTACGTGGATTTTTTTATGGATTAATTTATATTTCTGTTTTAATTGGTGGATTTAGTATCTTATAAGTACAAATTGATAATTAGGTGTCCATGAAGCAAAAATGATCAAAGAGTAAGACAAGAGTTGCGATTAGGAAAATAAAATCAAATTAGAAGAGAGGATCCCTCAACATCTTCGGTAGTGTCCACGAAGTCGAGCATAACTTTCTCATCCGGACTCCAAATTAACTGGTTCCGGCAGCATTAGAAAGCTATTTTAGCTGGCTGCAATTCCTGTCTAATGTCAAATTTCCAAATTCGGACTCGAACATGGTCAAAATTGGATTCCAAAAGCCATCATGAAAATACGTGCTACAGTTCGAGGACAAGAATGCGCATCAAGAAACGTGCACAAAAACACTCACTACAAAATATACGCACATAAAATAAAAGTACAAAAGCATACACAAAAGTACTCACGCAAAAGTGCATTCGCAAAAAGGATCACGAAAACACAAACTACAATCCAAGGACATTAATAAAATTCAACAAACATGCAAGAACACACTCGCTCAAATGGACATGCACAAACGTACATGTAAAAAAACATGAGCAAAAGTGCATTCGCAACAACGTTCTTAAAAACACAAAATAAAACACTAGGATTTTAATACGCATAACCAAAAAATAGCAAAAACACTAAATACAAAAGATACAGTGGAGTGTAGAAATAACACTCAACGTTTACGTTTACGTGGATTTTTTTATGGATTAATTTATATTTCTGTTTTAATTGGTGGATTTAGTATCTTATAGGTACAAATTGATAATTAGGTGTCCATGAAGCAAAAATGATCAAAGAGTAAGACAAGAGTTGCGATTAGGAAAATAAAATCAAATTAGAAGAGAGGATCCCTCAACATCTTCGTTAGTGTCCACGAAATCGAGCATAACTTTCTCATCCGAACTCCAAATTAACTGGTTCCGGCAGCATTAGAAAGCTATTTTAGCTGGCTGCAATTCCTGTCTAATGTCAAATTTCCAAATTCGGACTCGAACATGGTCAAAATTGGATTCCAAAAGCGATCATGAAAATACGTGCTACACTTCGAGGACACGAATGCGCATCACGAAACTTGCACAAAAACACTCGCTACAAAATATACGCACATAAGTAAAAGTACAAAAGCATGCACAAAAGCACTCACGCAAAAGTGCATTCGCAAAAAGGATCACGAAAACACAAACTACAATCCTAGGATATTAATACAAATCAACAAACATGCAAGAATACACTCGCTCAAATGGACATGCACAAACGTACATGTAAAAAACCATGAGCAAAAGTGCATTCGCAACAACGTTCTTAAAAACATGAAATACAACACTAGGACTTTAATACGCATAACCAAACAATAGCAAAAACACTAAATACAAAAGATACAGTGGAGTGTAGAAATAACACTCAACGTTTACGTTTACGTGGATTTTTTTATGGATTAATTTATATTTCTGCTTTAATTGGTGGATTTAGTATCTTATAGGTACAAATTGATAATTAGGTGTCCATGAAGCAAAAATGATCAAAGAGTAAGAAAATAGTTGCAATTAGGAAAATAAAATCAAATTAGAAGAGAGGATCCCTCAACATCTTCGGTAGTGTCCACGAAGTCGAGCATAACTTTCTCATCCGAACTCCAAATTAACTGGTTCCGGCAGCATTAGAAAGCTATTTTAGCTGGCAACAATTCCTGTCTAATGTCAAATTTCCTAATTCGGACTCGAACGTGGTCAAAATTGGATTCCAAAAGCCATCATGAAAATACGTGCTACAGTTCGAGGACAAGAATGCGCATCAAGAAACATGCACAAAAACACTCACTACAAAATATACATACATAAGTAAAAGTACAAAAGCATGCACAAAAGTACTCACGCAAAAGTGCATTCGCAAAAAGGATCACGAAAACACAAACTACAATCCAAGGACATTAATAAAATTCAACAAACATGCAAGAACACACTCGCTCAAATGGACATGCACAAACGTACATGTAAAAAAACATGAGCAAAAGTGCATTCGCAACAACGTTCTTAAAAACACAAAATACAACACTAGGACTTTAATACGCATAACCAAACTATAGCAAAAACACTAAATACAAAAGATACAGTGGAGTGTAGAAATAACACTCAACGTTTACGTTTACGTGGATTTTTTTATGGATTAATTTATATTTCTGTTTTAATTGGTGGATTTAGTATCTTATAGGTACAAATTGATAATTAGGTGTCCATGAAGCAAAAATGATCAAAGAGTAAGACAAGAGTTGCGATTAGGAAAATAAAATCAAATTAGAAGAGAGGATCCCTCAACATCTTCGGTAGTGTCCACGAAGTCGAGCATAACTTTCTCATCCGGACTCCAAATTAACTGGTTCCGGCAGCATTAGAAAGCTATTTTAGCTGGCTGCAATTCCTGTCTAATGTCAAATTTCCAAATTCGGACTCGAACATGGTCAAAATTGGATTCCAAAAGCGATCATGAAAATACGTGCTACACTTCGAGGACACGAATGCGCATCACGAAACTTGCACAAAAACACTCGCTACAAAATATACGCACATAAGTAAAAGTACAAAATCATGCACAAAAGCACTCACGCAAAAAGTGCATTCGCAAAAAGGATCACGAAAACACAAACTACAATCCTAGGATATTAATACAAATCAACAAACATGCAAGAATACACTCGCTCAAATGGACATGCACAAACGTACATGTAAAAAACCATGAGCAAAAGTGCATTCGCAACAACGTTCTTAAAAACATGAAATACAACACTAGGACTTTAATACGCATAACCAAACAATAGCAAAAACAATAAATACAAAAGATACAGTGGAGTGTAGAAATAACACTCAACATTTACGTTTACGTGGATTTTTTTATGGATTAATTTACATTTCTGTTTTAATTGGTGGATTTAGTATCTTATAGGTACAAATTGATAATTAGGTGTCCATGAAGCAAAAATGATCAAAGAGTAAGAAAATAGTTGCAATTAGGAAAATAAAATCAAATTAGAAGAGAGGATCCCTCAACATCTTCGGTAGTGTCCACGAAGTCGAGTATAACTTTCTCATCCGAACTCCAAATTAACTGGTTCCGGCAGCATTAGAAAGCTATTTTAGCTGGCTACAATTCCTGTCTAATGTCAAATTTCCAAATTCGGACTCGAACGTGGTCAAAATTGGATTCCAAAAGCCATCATGAAAATACGTGCTACAGTTCGAGGACAAGAATGCGCATCAAGAAACGTGCACAAAAACACTCACTACAAAATATACGTACATAAGTAAAAGTACAAAAGCATGCACAAAAGTACTCACGCAATAGTGCATTCGCAAAAAGGATCACGAAAACACAAACTACAATCCAAGGACATTAATAAAATTCAACAAACATGCAAGAACACACTCGCTCAAATGGACATGCACAAACGTACATGTAAAAAAACATGAGCAAAAGTGCATTCGCAACAACGTTCTTAAAAACACAAAATACAACACTAGGATTTTAATACGCATAACCAAACAATAGCAAAAACACTAAATACAAAAGATACAGTGGAGTGTAGAAATAACACTCAACGTTTACGTTTACGTGGATTTTTTTATGGATTAATTTATATTTTTGTTTTAATTGGTGGATTTAGTATCTTATAGGTACAAATTGATAATTAGGTGTCCATGAAGCAAAAATGATCAAAGAGTAAGACAAGAGTTGCGATTAGGAAAATAAAATCAAATTAGAAGAGAGGATCCCTCAACATCTTCGGTAGTGTCCACGAAGTCGAGCATAACTTTCTCATCCGGACTCCAAATTAACTGGTCCCGGCAGCATTAGAAAGCTATTTTAGCTGGCTGCAATTCCTGTCTAATGTCAAATTTCCAAATTCGGACTCGAACATGGTCAAAATTGGATTCCAAAAGCGATCATGAAAATACGTGCTACACTTCGAGGACACGAATGCGCATCACGAAACTTGCACAAAAACACTCGCTACAAAATATACGCACATAAGTAAAAGTACAAAAGCATGCACAAAAGCACTCACGCAAAAGTGCATTCGCAAAAAGGATCACGAAAACACAAACTACAATCCTAGGATATTAATACAAATCAACAAACATGCAAGAATACACTCGCTCAAATGGACATGCACAAACGTACATGTAAAAAACCATGAGCAAAAGTGCATTCGCAACAACGTTCTTAAAAACATGAAATACAACACTAGGACTTTAATACGCATAACCAAACAATAGCAAAAACAATAAATACAAAAGATACAGTGGAGTGTAGAAATAACACTCAACGTTTACGTTTACGTGGATTTTTTTATGGATTAATTTATATTTCTGTTTTAATTGGTGGATTTAATATCTTATAGGTACAAATTGATAATTAGGTGTCCATGAAGCAAAAATGATCAAAGAGTAAGAAAATAGTTGCAATTAGGAAAATAAAATCAAATTAGAAGAGAGGATCCCTCAACATCTTCGGTAGTGTCCACGAAGTCGAGCATAACTTTCTCATCCGGACTCCAAATTAACTGGTTCCGGCAGCATTAGAAAGCTATTTTTGCTGGCAACAATTCCTTTCTAATGTCAAATTTCCAAATTCGGACTCGAACGTGGTCAAAATTGGATTCCAAAAGCCATCATGAAAATACGTGCTACTGTTCGAGGACACGAATGCGCATCAAGAAACGTGCACAAAAACACTCACTTCAAAATATACGCACATAAGTAAAAGTACAAAAGCATGCACAAAAGTACTCACGCAAAAGTGCATTCGCAAAAAGGATCACGAAAACACAAACTACAATCCAAGCACATTAATAAAATTCAACAAACATGCAAGAACACACTCGCTCAAATGGACATGCACAAACGTACATGTAAAAAAACATGAGCAAAAGTGCATTCGCAACAACGTTCTTAAAAACACAAAATACAACACTAGGACTTTAATACGCATAACCAAACTATAGCAAAAACACTAAATACAAAAGATACAGTGGAGTGTAGAAATAACACTCAACGTTTACGTTTACGTGGATTTTTTTATGGATTAATTTATATTTCTGTTTTAATTGGTGGATTTAGTATCTTATAGGTACAAATTGATAATTAGGTGTCCATGAAGCTAAAATGATCAAAGAGTAAGACAAGAGTTCCGATTAGGAAAATAAAATCAAATTAGAAGAGAGGATCCCTCAACATCTTCGGTAGTGTCCACGAAGTCGAGCATAACTTTCTCATCCGGACTCCAAATTAACTGGTTCCGGCAGCATTAGAAAGCTATTTTAGCTGGCTGCAATTCCTGTCTAATGTCGAATTTCCAAATTCGGACTCGAACATGGTCAAAATTGGATTCCAAAAGCGATCATGAAAATACGTGCTACACTTCGAGGACACGAATGCGCATCACGAAACTTACACAAAAACACTCGCTACAAAATATACGCACATAAGTAAAAGTACAAAAGCATGCACAGAAGCACTCACGCAAAAGTGCATTCGCAAAAAGGATCACGAAAACACAAACTACAATCCTAGGATATTAATACAAATCAACAAACATGCAAGAATACACTCGCTCAAATGGACATGCACAAACGTACATGTAAAAAACCATGAGCAAAAGTGCATTCGCAACAATGTTCTTAAAAACATGAAATACAACACTAGGACTTTAATACGCATAACCAAACAATAGCAAAAACAATAAATAAAAAAGATACAGTGGAGTGTAGAAATAACACTCAACGTTTACGTTTACGTGGATTTTTTTATGGATTAATTTATATTTTTGTTTTAATTGGTGGATTTAGTATCTTATAGGTACAAATTGATAATTAGGTGTCCATGAAGCAAAAATGATCAAAGAGTAAGAAAATAGTTGCAATTAGGAAAATAAAATCAAATTAGAAGAGAGGATCCCTCAACATCTTCGGTAGTGTCCACGAAGTCGAGCATAACTTTCTCATCCGGACTCCAAATTAACTGGTTCCGGCAGCATTAGAAAGCTATTTTAGCTGGCTACGATTCCTGTCTAATGTCAAATTTCCAAATTCGGACTCGAACGTGGTCAAAATTGGATTCCAAAAGCCATCATGAAAATACGTGCTACAGTTCGAGGACAAGAATGCGCATCAAGAAACGTGCACAAAAACACTCACTACAAAATATACGTACATAATTAAAAGTACAAAAGCATGCACAAAAGTACTCACGCAAAAGTGCATTCGCAAAAAGGATCACGAAAACACAAACTACAATCCAAGGACATTAATAAAATTCAACAAACATGCAAGAACACACTCGCTCAAATGGACATGCACAAACGTACATGTAAAAAAACATGAGCAAAAGTGCATTCGCAACAACGTTCTTAAAAACACAAAATACAACACTAGGATTTTAATACGAATAACCAAACAATAGCAAAAACACTAAATACAAAAGATACAGTGTAGTGTAGAAATAACACTCAACGTTTACGTTTACGTGGATTTTTTTATGGATTAATTTATATTTCTGTTTTAATTGGTGGATTTAGTATCTTATAGGTACAAATTGATAATTAGGTGTCCATGAAGCAAAAATGATCAAAGAGTAAGACAAGAGTTGCGATTAGGAAAATAAAATCAAATTAGAAGAGAGGATCCCTCAACATCTTCGGTAGTGTCCACGAAGTCGAGCATAACTTTCTCATCCGGACTCCAAATTAACTGGTTCCGGCAGCATTAGAAAGCTATTTTAGCTGGCTGCAATTCCTGTCTAATGTCAAATTTCCAAATTCGGACTCGAACATGGTCAAAATTGGATTCCAAAAGCGATCATGAAAATACGTGCTACACTTCGAGGACACGAATGCGCATCACGAAACTTGCACAAAAACACTCGCTACAAAATATACGCACATAAGTAAAAGTACAAAAGCATGCACAAAAGCACTCACGCAAAAGTGCATTCGCAAAAAGGATCACGAAAACACAAACTACAATCCTAGGATATTAATACAAATCAACAAACATGCAAGAATACACTCGCTCAAATGGACATGCACAAACGTACATGTAAAAAACCATGAGCAAAAGTGCATTCGCAACAACGTTCTTAAAAACATGAAATACAACACTAGGACTTTAATACGCATAACCAAACAATAGCAAAAACACTAAATACAAAAGATACAGTGGAGTGTAGAAATAACACTCAACGTTTACGTTTACGTGGATTTTTTTATGGATTAATTTATATTTCTGCTTTAATTGGTGGATTTAGTATCTTATAGGTACAAATTGATAATTAGGTGTCCATGAAGCAAAAATGATCAAAGAGTAAGAAAATAGTTGCAATTAGGAAAATAAAATCAAATTAGAAGAGAGGATCCCTCAACATCTTCGGTAGTGTCCACGAAGTCGAGCATAACTTTCTCATCCGAACTCCAAATTAACTGGTTCCGGCAGCATTAGAAAGCTATTTTAGCTGGCTATAATTCCTGTCTAATGTCAAATTTCCAAATTCGGACTCGAACGTGGTCAAAATTGGATTCCAAAAGCCATCATGAAAATACGTGCTACAGTTCGAGGACAAGAATGCGCATCAGGAAACGTGCACAAAAACACTCACTACAAAATATACGTACATATGTAAAAGTACAAAAGCATGCACAAAAGTACTCACGCAAAAGTGCATTCGCAAAAAGGATCACGAAAACACAAACTACAATCCAAGG